>NC_091485.1:43507168-43666890 GCF_947461875.1 Haliaeetus albicilla
GAGGAATTCCTTGTATTGGATGAGAACTGAAATCATGTTTATCCTACTGGGGTCTGTTTTAGAAAAAGCAAATAGGATTTCAGCCTGCCTAAGTTAGTTCTGGTTTTGGTTTTGTATTGGTGGGGCAGCTTTTGTTAATGTTTTTTTGTTGTCTAACATTCCATATGTGGTAGGTTGACCCTGGCTGGACCCTTGGTGCCCATCAAAGCCGCTCTATCACTCCCCCTCCTCAGCTGGACAGGGAAGAGAAAATATAACAAAAGGCTCGTGGGTCTTGATAAGGACAGGGAGAGATCACTCACCAATTACCATCATGGGCAAAACAGACTCGACTTGGGGAAAATTAACTCAATTTATTACCAATCAACCAGGTAGGGTAATGAGAAATAAAACCAAATCTCAGAACACCTTCCCTCCACCTCTCCCTTCTTCCCGGGCACAACTTCACTCCCAGATTCTCTACCTACCCCCTCCCCCAGTGGCGCAGGGGGATGGCGAATGGGGTTTATAGTCAGTTCGTTGCACGTTATTTCTGCTGCTTCATTCTCCTCAGGGGGAGGACTCATCACTCTCTTCCCCTGCTCCAGCATGGGGTCCCTCCCACGGGAGACAGTCCTCCATGAACTTCTCCAACATGAGTCCTCCCCACGGGCTGCAGTTCTTCACAAACTGCTCCAGCGCGGGTCCCTTCCATGGGCTGCAGTCCTTCAGGCACAGACTGCTCCAGAATGGGTCCCCTGCAGGGTCACAAGTCCTGCCAGATAACCTGCTCCAGCGTGAGATCCTCTCTCCACAGATCCACAGGTCCTGCCAGGAGCCGGCTCCAGCATGGGCTTCCCACGGGGTCACAGCCTCCTTCGGGCACCCATCTGCTCTGGCGTGAGGTCCTTCCCGGGCTGCAGGTGGAGATCTGCTCCACCGTGGACCTCCGTGGGCTGCAGGGGGACAGCCTGTCTCACCATGGTCTTCCCCTGGGCCTGCAGGGGAATCTCCGCTTGGGTGCCTGGAGCATCTCCTCCCCCTCCTTCTTCACTGACCTGGGGGTCTGCAGGGTTGTTTCTCTCACATGTTCTCACTCTCTCCGGCTGCCACTTCTGTTCGTCCCAGCAACTTTTTTCCTTCTTAAAAATGTTATCACAGAGGCGTTACCACTATCACTGATTGGCTCGGCCTTGGCCGGCGGCAGGTCCGTCTCAGAGCTGGGTGATATGGGCTCTGTCGGACACAGGGGAAGCTTCCGGCAGCTTCTCACAGAAGCCACCCCTGTAACCCCGCCTGCTACCAAAACCTTGCCACACAAAGCCAATATGCCATAGCATGAATCTTAGACCAACTTTGTAATTAATAGAAAGTAATATCTGTTAATACAATCCCAGTGTTTGACCCAGTGCCTTTAAACAGCATATACAGAAAAGCAGAAATTTTAATCTCAAATCCAGTTCTTTAAGTTTTCAGAACCCTGTTCACTTTTTACAAGGTCCTTCCAATCCCTTTATGCTGTATAATGTTCCTTAGAAGGCAAGAGAACACATCAGACATCCTACTGATCCAGTTTTGTACGGCAGGAGCCATACTCCATAGGTGTTACCATTGAAGCTGAGCAACTAAAACCTGAAATGTTTAAATTTGTTTGTGTGTAAGGCATCACTTTGGTCAGTTTTTAGGTGCAGTTGTGGTTTTGTAACCAGAAAAAGAGGTGGAATATGCTGGGAACTGCAGCTGATGCTAATAGGTTAGCTTAGAAGATGACTGAGCTCGATGTAGCTTTGCAATAGTTTACTTGCGATGCTGATAGCTGCAACGTAATCTAAGCAAGGAGAAGCAGCTGAAGTAGTCTGCTAAGGGGGATGCACTTTGTGTCTTCTGGAAAGTTGGAAACGTGGATGGAGTTAGCTGGTCCTGCGAGCAGAAAGCCACCACACTTGAGGGAAAAGAATGGCTACTGTAGTCTTGTCCACCTTGCATAAAAAAAAAAGAAACTGCTTAGGTAAAATGATTGTTGTCAAAGGGCTGAGAAATTTGAGGTTTTAGCTTTTGAATGATTTATTTTTGTGTAAATAAGATTTTTTTTTTTAATTTCTTGTAATTCAGGGCTGTATTGTCTCTTTATATAAGCTGCAAATATCAATATATAATGCTATATTAGGTGAAAGAATTCCAAAAGCGCAAAGTGCAGTTATGACCACACTTGAGTCTTGCCTAAGCATTTGTTAATCATAGTAGGGTAGCTGTCTTGAAAATGGTCTTGCTGTAATAAGGTACACATTTGATTTTATGCTGAATAAAAATTACCCGGCACTCTCTTTTAAAATTGGTTGCTGTCTGTTTTCACTCCATGCCCTGTTGCATGCAGAAAGTGAAATCCACAGGCCTGTAGTGGATGAAGCTAATATTGTCTGTGTCTTTCACTGCTGGCTGTTACAAAAATCAATACAAAAAACTTATGAGCGTTCTCAGTACCCAATTCAATAGAAAATATGTCCCATTTCTGCAGCTTTTGCAACATTGTTTGAGCTTCCAGGGCATGGAGGTCTGGACATGCTTTTTATTGAATCAGATCCTCAGTAATGTCTTCATATATTTTTAGAGAAAACTCAGAAGGTACACACTGAAATAAACAGTGAGAATTGTACAAGTCAATGGTTAGACTAGAAAGCTTGAATCAGGATGTGAAGACTGAAATCTGTTTGGCTAGCAGCAGTTTCTCCTGCAAAAAATATTTTATTTCTAACATGAGGTCTGCTATATCTGGTTGTATCAACTGCAAAGAATACAAGCATAGTGCCTTTGGCACTGCCTAATTTTAAAAATATATACACACCAATAAACCAGCAAGAGATACTTACTTTAATAAAAATCATCATGGTTAAAAGTTCCATCCTGCCAACTTTACCAGAATGTGTTCCTCTTTCATTCTTTTTTAATTTCTTTCCCCTTTCTGTTTGATGCATTCCTTAAATATTTAAAAATATGTTTTAACCTATCCTCATTTCTAAAAGTCTGATTTGTGTTAGTTCCATAACTATATGGAAGTGCCTGGAAGATATATGCAGTCTGAGAGAAAGCAGTTGGCTCATGATAAACATAAGATGAAAGTGATGCTTCTAGGCAGAGATTCAAGGAAATTTCTGGAAGGCCAACCTCCCTGTCAGCTGAAGACATCAAAACATTCAGCTGAGGAGGAAGCTCTCGTTTCCTTTCATTGTCTTTATACATACTTAACATATTCAGCAAGCAATATTTTGTAGAAAAATTGTCTTCTGCATCCTCATCTGCATGGACTGCAGCAAAAATTTGTAACACTTCTAATGGTTGGATAGGAATAATAGACTTCAAAGATGTTCTTATTGGCAAATAGGTGGAAATTAGTACTGAGTTCAGTCATAGCCATGACTGATGTGAGAGGTGTACTGCTGCGATTTGCTGACACAAAAACTGGTGACTATGTTAAAAAAATGGTAAATTTGTCTTGCCTTTTCAGTAGCCAAGCAGAGGTACTGAAGAAGCAGACACTGTGACTTCAGACAAGCTGAGAATCCAAATTCCATCACCACTCATCATGGATCTCCATTTTCTGGCTGCTTCATTAGGTGATATTGCTGACATAAAGCAAGTACAGTTCAGCTTCAAGAACTGAAGCAATTTGTTGACATCTTCTAGATTGATTTTAATAGCCACTTTAATAATTACCACTACTATCAGCAATGATGTGTATTTGAAGGTATCTTAGCTTCACAGGAAAGATCTGACAGTATTAAAAGAACTTTCATAGAACATAAATGTTTTAGAGCTAGTAGGGTCCCCTTGCTAACAGCTAGTAAAACATTCAGACATTCAGTAGTGGAGTAAAAATGCTTTATCTTTTGTTATGTTGTTCAACATATTTAAGAAATCTGAAAAACATATACATTGTTTACAAGAGTGTATGGGGGGTATTATTTTTATTTCTTGGTAGGCTATTTTTTCCTTTGGTCTTGTTGATCACTAATGCAAAGGAAACATTTAGTTGGGACGTCAGTGACAGTGGTCAAACACTGGAACAGGTTGTCTAGAGAGGCTGTTGGAGTGTCCACCTGAATGAAGAGAGTCCTGGGCAACCTGCTCTAGCTGAGACTGTGTGAGCAGGAGGGTTGGACTAGATGATATCCAGTGGTCCCTTCCAACCCCAACAATTTCATGATTCTTTGATTTTTCTGCACAGTTACTACAGAGGTTGAAAAGTAATTTATGCTAAAATTCATCAGATGTTTAATAACCCTGATTTAAAAACAGTGCATGTCAAGTTGTCATATCATCTGCTCTATACCTTCTGGAAGTCAGATAAATGGAAATTATTTCATATTCTACATAAAATGAACTATGATTGCTTCACCTGTGGCTAATGAAGAAAGACAGGTTGCTCTTCTTAGGAGATTTTTTTGAAACAATCTTGGTGTCCTTTTGGAATTTCTGAAGAAATATACAAGTAGTTAACATTATACACAGGAGTAGTTTTGGAGAGAAACTTTTCATCTACAAAATTACATAACTTAACCTGGGCAATTAGCAAAAGTATCTGTATTAAGGGTTGTTCCAGTGGGGATAACATAGTGGAGATAGATCTTTCTTTAGAGGACTTGTTCACTCTTCACAGATCTGGCTCTTTAGATATACAAACTGTTTCTTTAGATACAGTAGGAATCACACAAATAGAAACAATCTCTTTAAAAACAATTACTGTTTTTTTCCTGTTTCCACTGCTACTGATCAGTCTCCATTATTCTTTCTCAGGGCTATCATTTCCAGAGGTTTTCCTGTCCCTGGCAATCCCTCCATTCTATTTTCTCTCTTTCTTTCAGACAGTTAAGCAGAGCACAATGTCACAGAATTTCATGTTCTCTCTGTCAGTCCCCAGAAAATCTCTGCAAATGCTTTAAGACTACTGATGGGTGTCTGTCTTCTAGGTGGTGGTTCTTATTGTTTTGCCAATTCTAAATAAATTGGAAGGTACCTGTCTCATTTAAATTGTTCATCAGTGTCTGCTGGGGAGTAACCTGTAATAACGTCACAAAACATGTGAATGTATGTAAACCAGAAATATTTCTTATTCCTTAATGGTATGTTTAGAATATAATATATTTCAAATGGACAAGAAGAAATACTCTGTGCTAAATTTAGCTTTCTTTTGCTATGTGATGTTTGTTTTAGAGTTATTCAATTGAATTTTATGTGACTGTATTTCAACCACGGGATTGTTTGCAAACTGATTGTGGGGATTATCATATTGTAAGTATAAGAAACTTGAGCTGTGTTGTTTGGTTACATATGCCATAGCCTGTGTTTCCATTAACAGACTATATGAACAAAACTTATAGAAACTTACAATTCTTTTGATTTCCAATAATCTTCATAATAATTTAAAATATTATATTCAAAGGTAAACATCATGAATACATTTGTGAAAATATTAACTTTTATTTTGAATTTTTACAATAGACTTCTGAAAAAAAAATTCTTCAGTATGGGCTTTAATAGAAATTGTTCCTTAAGTAAACTGTAATATTTTTTGTAAACATAAACATTTCCATTTTCCTGTACTGACACAAATATTTTTATTTATATCCTAGACTAGTATTATTATTATTATTATCTTCATCATCATCATCATCATCATCATTATTCAGCCAGCAGTGTTTCCATGGCTGCAATATTACATCAGTTTATGGAGACATTAATTCTAAAAAACAAATTTTAGTACTCAAAAGCCAATCATTTCCCTAAAAAAGGCAAACTAATAAAGGAAAAAGAACAGCTAAAAGTACTTATCTGTATGAATTATGCTATTTATTCTTTATATAGACACTGTGTGAATCCATTGAATGTATGATATTCAAAATCTGGAATAGTAGACAATAGGTGAAAATCAACAGCTAAATAGCTATACATTTCAGAAGCTGTCAAACTACACTTCACTTTGCCTTTTACAAGGTACATTATTTATATATTTATGAGAGCCTTATTGTGCATGTTAATGTTGCGCACTGGACAGTTATTTTCCCTTCTTAGTAATAATATAAGACCACTGCCAAAAGAAAAACAAAAGGAAAAAAAAAATCCTGGCAGATCAGAAGCTTGCCTGGCAGATCTGTATATCCTCTACCTGTGCGAATGTGCACACTGATGTAACATTTTATGAAACCACACTGCAGAGTGTGACCTGAAAAATCAAATTTTGTGGTGTGCCAGAGGAAGAAAGCATGAACAAACTGACTAATGTATCTCCTTCTTAGCAGTTTAGAAGTCTGTTCCGGAAAGGTTATTTTGTTTGGAACTATTTCTTTGCACCTTCTACAGCAAACTATTGTTTTTGCTGTCATCAATGATCCTTCTGTTTTTACATCTTGCAATCTGTTTTATGTTGTCACTTATCACTGTGTCTTTCCACTTGCACTAGGTAGTTAATGTAAAATTAATATGGCTAAGACACCTCTAACATTAAAAATAGTACCACACGCCAAAAGGTAGCAGCAACTTTCACATGATCTTCTGCATTAAACCCCAATTTTTATCAAACACAAGCAATATGTTTTTGAAAGAATCATTTTCAAGAAAGACTATGCAGTCAAGTTACCTAATTGGTTGGAGAATTTTTCATTTCAATTATGACCTTGAAATCAGTGATCCCTGCAATGCCCCTCAGACCATGTCATGGGTGCTCTAGTAAAGATCTATCGTTAGATCAATTACTAAAAGCAATGGAACATCTGATCCTACCTTTGAAATTAACCAGGAAAAGTAGGTCAGCACACCTTCAGCTGACACAATGAAGTATTATGCTCTCAATGACCCAGGAAGGAAAGCACTAATGATTGATGGGAAGAGATATTTAAATAAGAAAGTTGAAGCACACTAGAATTAAGCACGTCAGAATGATCAAGCAACTCTAGACAGCCAAGTGACTTCAGATAACGGCAATCTTGGCCAAATCTTATGTGAGTTTATTCCCCTCAAAACAACAGTCATATTTATCGTGAAGTGAAAAAAGGAATTAGGCTTCAAAGATCTAACAGTATTTCCAAATGGTAGCCGTTCCTTTCCTTGTTGTTCTTTGGTTTTTAATAACACTATTTGGCTTTCATTGATTATCATAATCTCTCTCTATGTGATAGAAAGGCGTTGCCATCCCTTTAACTGAGCAGTTAAAACCACTAAAAAATGATGTCAGAAAAAATTCTGCAGTTTATCACTGCCAGAAGATTTGAGAAAACTGTTTTCTGAGTATGCTTCAGAGGCATTATTCTTCTTTGAATAAAAAACAAATGGAGAAAATTAACAAAATACTTGTGGTAATACAAGAATATCAGAACGATATGCAAGTATTTTTAAATTATTCCCTGGTCAAGAGCTCAGCATGTATTTAGAAACCACTTAGAACAGCTGTTTTGGTTGTATGTAGGCAGCAGTAAAGCCTAACAGTACTCTAGGAAAGGCATCATAGAAGCACTATATTGGTTTTTCCTTTCATTTCCATTGGCTGTAAATTAAAATGGACCATACTTGCTAGAAATAGACTTTGAGGGAAGACACTACACATGTTCAAATTATTGTTTAAAGACCATGAGAAATCCTTGTCTGTGAAGACAGAAGGATTTCATGATCACTTTCTACATCAATAGTGAGATAAAAGCCAGTTTTCCTGAAGTGTGTTGCAAACTATGCCTTTCCCAGGCTTTCCAGGACAAGCAACTTAAGTGAAGGAAGGGTGAAGGATCTTGGCAGTCTCTTACCAGACTGACAGATTTCTTTTTGCCAAAACTGAAAAAGAGACTAAACTTGTTCTTGCCTTTTCTATGACAAGTGACAAAAGTCATTCAAAGACTCAGCAACAGTACTTTGAGTAGCCAGGGGTTTTAGGTAGTTAATGTATTTGTAAATTTGGAGCTCAACTGTTTTCAATTAAAGTGACCTAGTTTCTGTATTCGGCAATTAAAGGCACATCTGCCACAGGATATTTATAATTTAGAACTGGAAGTTTACTGCATCAACTATTTCTTGGACTACTAGAAAGAGAATTTACAATGTGCTGTTTTTCTGAATAATTCTTTATTGAGGGAAACATTGCTTACTTCACTGAACATTTAAAATGGGTATATAAGAAATATGAAACACCCGTACAGAAGATTAAACTGAACATCCTAGAGCTTGAATGACTCTTGGAGCTGAATGTACTTTTTTTTTTTTTTTTTTTTTTTGTGAAAATGTGTAACTTTGATGCTAGTCCTTACAACAGTCTGCTGTGGAATTATTCAAGTTTATGT
The DNA here is from genome assembly GCF_947461875.1 of Haliaeetus albicilla. Lineage (NCBI taxonomy): Eukaryota > Metazoa > Chordata > Aves > Accipitriformes > Accipitridae > Haliaeetus > Haliaeetus albicilla. The sequence continues at coordinate 43,515,466 of NC_091485.1, forward strand.
TATTACAGCAACTGGAGTGGAGTGGACAGGGTGTCCAGAGCATGAGCAATGAAACTACTTCAATGTTCAGTGCAAACAAAAGTGGTTGTGAGCTTAACTTAAAGTTCTTTACTGCATTTTTATCTATGCTTTAAGTAGTATCTAAAGGCAAATCTTCAGTTTGGGAAATAGCTGGGGCAACTGATTAACTGACTCTGTCAAACCCTATTAACTACAACATCAAGAATAAATTGTTTTCATAGACTATGATTTGGGTTCTGCCAGGTATAATTCAAAAAATTTTGCATCAGTTCATTTCCACAGGTTTGCTGCTTCTCCTTAGGTCCTTGGCCCTTAATAAAGCAAAGGATGCGTTAGTGGGCTTATTTTCTCTTTCCAGAAAAGCTGTCAAAACTATGAGAAAATAGTTCACATTCATACTGGTGGAAATTCTGAAATCTCTCATGAAAATATTTTTTCATATCTGGTGTATTATGATTTCATTTTTCTATTTACTAGATTTCTGTGCTCACTTACTTTCTTTTTTCTTACATCCTGATCAAAACTAGCAAAGCTTTTGCTATCTGAACTAAAATAAACAACAAAAAACCCCAAATGTGGGTAAACATACCGTGGTGATTAGCCTTATCTAACTCAGTTATTTTACATAGGCCACATGGAACTCATTGCTCCATTTAAACAGTACCCTGTGAAATTAGCTGTACTTTGCACACTTAAAATATTCAGTGCCAGCCTATTCATTCATATCACTAAATAAAACATGTTAGAGTGATGAAGGCAACAACTCTACCTGTCCTCTTAGTTCATCTCTGAGGTAAGCAGGAATATCCATTAGTTAAACCAGATTTAAGCCTCTGATCCGAAAGGAAATTTGCCCATTTAAGGTATGAAAAGCTCTTAGCTTTCACAGTTGGTATCTTCTTACAAAGCACAAGACACTATTATTGTAAGATAAGTATTTAGGCAACTGCAGTCTGTAACATTATTAGTCAGTAGGAGAAATGGACATCAAAACCTTGACTTGCAAACAGAGCTCAAAAATAACTTGCGGAAGGAGAGTCTTCCTGAAGTTGGTATATTTTGGGATTAAAAAGGAATGTTTCTGGATTATTTATTTACTCTTTTAATTTATTTATTTATTTATTTATTTATTTTAAGGAACTTTCAAACATAGAGCTCTAGTGGAATTCTTACGTTCTGATTATTTGCCTGGATGCTTTGTGGAACATTTTAATTATGTATCATATATAATACAACAAAAACGTCAGCTGGAAATTATGGTTTGGTTTGAGGTTTGTCAGGTAGCTCTTAAGAGCATCAACAAAATGGTGTACGAAGCACTACAAAGATCAGGTTGTAATTAGGAATGGTGTGCTTGGAGTACTGATTAATTTCAGGCAATGATTTCTCAGTACACTGGAGGTATAGCAGAGTTTTTAGTATAATTAGACTTTGAATGCCAAGGTTGCAATCAATAAGAATTAAAAGACCATTTGCAAAAGCTATATTTATACAATTTATACAACCAGTTTTTTTCTTTTCTTTAAATATGTCAAAGCCTAAGGCATAAAAATTGTCAGGATTCTATGCTAACACCATCATATACTCTGCTTTTGTTCTTGCTTTATATAATAGTTATTTAATAATCTTAATTTTCCATGAAAAATAAAGTTTGTATTTAGTTTGTTTGTATTTAGTTTGGCAGGTGTCAATTTAATTAATAATCAACCAAATGACATTCTAGATTTGCTTTGGGTAGCAGTTCAATGCATTCTATTGATTTTGTATTATTGGACTAGATGTTGTCATCATTATTACTGTGTGCCATGCTTCAGGCAGGATTTGAATTAACCAGTAGTATTTCAGTACAGGGATTTTTTGCCTTTCGGCATCAAAATCGTATTATAGTTCAGCAATAAACTATTTTTTATATCCTTTTGGGTTTTTTTGTAGTTTTAAAAAAAACATTATGTATTAAAATTATTCAAAACAAAATGCTTCCAAATGTTTTAACTTATTTATATTCTGGGATTATTTTTTTTTTCTTGAAGTTCTACTACATTTTCTTCAGAATATGACATTAATGTAATATTAGCTAGTATTTTAACATGAAGGCTGAGGTTAGGTGGTTGTTTGTGTGTATTAACCTTTATTTTCTACACAGTAAAAGCAGCGTACTATTCACAGTTAGGTAAGTTACAGGAACATAGCCTGCACCAGTGAGGCATGGGAGCTACTCTGAAAGGAAACCGGTCTCGGCATGGACATAGGTGACAATGGAGGATTCTTAAGTATGTTCAAAACCTCTATAACTCCAAGGAATTGGACATCTTGTATTACCTTTTACCTATCTGTGGTTCCCTCAGGAGTGACTTTTTTCTGCCAGAAGTGACAGAATTTGAGAATAGTATAATCTTCTCTCTGCTTTTAATACTGGAAGAAGTATTCATTTCTGTTGAAACTAGCACCTCTTATGAGTTTAGAAAGTTTTGTAAGGTGTACTGCAGCCTTAGACCTGTATAACTACTAGTCAAAATGAAAGACCACGGATATTCAGATCTCAGTAGTGTTCTTTTCCATATCAGTCTGACTATTTGTATGACTAATGAAGGTTGTAAAGTCTACTGTGAGTGTGGAAGTGGCATATCAGCTACATCTGTTTGCAATGGAGTTCAGATTAAACTCATCTCTTTCAAATGTTTACCAGGGTTTTAGAAACAGATGGAGACTCAAGGCTAGTGCTAGAATTTTTCACAGAATTACAGAATTGTTGAGGTTGGAGGGGACCTCTGGCAGTCATCTTGTCCAATGCCCTGCTTAAGAAGTGTCGCCTACAGCACTACTTTAGCAGTGTTAGTCCTTAGTAAATGTTTGAGAGACTGGAAAAAAAAAGATTAAAAAACTACTGCTCTATAATCTGCCCAGACCCAATAAAAGGGATGAAAAATTGTGGAAGGAAAAGGACTTTCCTTTTTTCCCATATCTCCCTGTTGTGGAAAATATGTTTACTTTGAGAGGGTGCTCTTTGGTCAGGTGGCCATGCACATGTCATCTGCCATGCAAAAACATGTGGCTAAATTAAGGAAAGCCATTGTAAATGCAAGTCCAAAGAGTTAGTAACATAGAAAGACCTACTTTTCAAAATAGAGTAAAATATGTAATTAAAATAATAACACATAGTCACTTTTGAGGACTTTCTCCAAACTTTGTTTCATGTGAATTTCACATATTTGACATCTTATTTTGACAATTCATCTGATTATATCAATATGTCACATTATGCAATAATAATGAAGCATGATGTATTTCAGCAGAATGAGTCATCCTGATGGCATGTCAGATCCAACATATTCCAAATCAAAGTTCCTTAAAACATGATAATTAAAACCTCTATTTAAAAGAGCTTCCCCTGCTCAGATTATTTGTATTTCCTATCGCTATTCCTTTTGTTAAGTTAAACTGGGTCTTTTACAACCTGTCTCTCTTGACTCAGTTTTCACTTTAAGTCAGCATATGAGAAAACAGAGATGTGCAAAACCTCAGGGGTAAAATGGAGAACAAAACATCCTTTCTTTACTTGTACCTTTGGTCAGTTTTGAAAATACACATCTAGAAGCTTAAAGTAAACTTCATTCCAGTAGTAATTATGTTCCTACACCTTTCTTAGTAATCAGGATCTCCTACCCTTAAAAAACTGGGGCCAGAAAAAGGAAGTTGGAGACATTTCATGAGTGAATCTTCTAGACCGAATTATAAACTACTGATAAGATAGACTTCAGGCAAAAAATCTCATTATTGAGTCATGTCAAGAATTCCTGGAATAAAGTTTCATTTTCTCTTATTCCAAGAAGCCGGAGCTAAAGACAAAACAAATATTTCTGCTGCTGCATAGTAAGAAAGAGCAATAAATAACTTAATGTTGTCTTAAGAAAGAAGTATTCTCTCACCAGTTTTGTTACCTGAAGAAAAATTCCTGAACCTTTTATGAAGATTTTTTTTGCCAGGCTAGAATATTTAGATAACAATTTAGAAAAATAATTACTTGATACTATTTTCTGCTTCTTCATATTAGCTAAAAAATACAGGAGACGTGTGCTATTTATGTGAGATGATAGATTTCCTCAACTTCAGGAGTTCTGCTGAAGTCTTGATGGTTCATTCAGTTTGATGATTAGTCTTTTTGCTGAAGTAGCTTAGGAGGGCCTCTGTTTGAAGCCAGTGTCTTCCCTTGCTTCCTTGAGAAGGAATTTGTGACCTAGCTGCAGAAATGTTTGGTTTAGAAAAGAAGATGCTTGAAGGGTTGCATACCTTATTAGCTGCTTTTCCACTGCTGAACATTGCTACCATTAATCCTAATGGAAGTTATATACACACCTTAGCAGACAAGTGAGTCACGCTGATGAGTGGATTTCAGGCTCCTCAGAAAGTGATACAACAGCAAAACCGTAGTATTAACCAAAATAGCTGCCAATAATCATAACAGGTCCTGGCATTGGGTGGAAAGGGCAGGAATCCTGGCAACTTCTGTGCTTTCTCTGCTTCCTCTTCTGCAGATAGTCTGTCTTTTCCCAAGACACTGCTTTGCAGTGAGAGGAACCTCCTGTCCCCTGCCAGACCTCAACTAAATATTAATTGGGAACTTAATGAAAAATAAAACACTGAGTCTGTGAACTCTCTAATTTGAAATCCTGCTGTATGTGTGCAAGGAGGGGGAAGGTAAAGAAAGGTATGGAGGAGGACAATGAATGCTGAATGTGAGATTATTTTTTGCAATATATTCTTCTGAGCATGTGTGGGAATTCATTGACATGCAAGCTGACAGACATCGCTGAAATTCCTGCTGTAGAGGGTCATTTTTTTTGTATAGGTTATGAACATAAATGAGGTAACCTATACAGAAGCCTCACTTTCCCTTACATAGGTGGGTTAACCTGGCAGATATCATCTTTGCCCCCAGAATTGTGTGCATAATTAGTTAAAATCCAAGACTTTTAAGAAGAGTAAACCATCTACAAACCTTCCAGAGATAAGAATACTTTTTTCTTCAGCAAACCAGTGTATTGTTGAATAGAACTGCTGGCAGAAATAAAGCATTTTTGTTATTATCCATTGTATAAGTGACAATATTCCTGTCCAATTTTAATATATAAAAAATAACCCTGAAAAAAACCAGACAACACAGATTAAAGTGAGAAGCATGAAAGTTCCTTACGTATTGACAAAATGATCAAATAATATTCATTACATATATTCATAAAATACATCTGTAAGGCTATTAGACATATGAATAATTATAAGTCTCCTGGAAACAATGCAGTGTTTGATTTATTGTATCTTCTGTATATTCTAATATACTAGCTGTTTCTGTACATATAGTTTGTTACCGAAATTTTAGGACAGATCTTTTCTCCTTTGCTTGCAACTGGGGATGCAGGATACCTTTTTCTTTTCATTGTATTGCTTGTGTTCTGATATTTGTGGGGGGCATAAGCATGTTCTCTTATTCATATTTTTAGTATTATATTTTTACATGGCTATATTTGCTAGCCAACAGCTATATTTCAGTTTATCACCAGACTTCCTTCCAAATGGAAGCACTTTATAAAACAAGTGAAATCACAATACCCAATCATTCAGAAATATTGGGCTACTTCAAATTTTTATAAGCTCTTAAATTTTGAGGCGATCAGGGTTCTGAGCTTGCATTGCATGGAATAATTTAAAATTATTGGAGCACTTCACATATTTTTAAAACCACTTCAGCTAGGAAATGATGGGGTTCTAGAAATATGTGGCATATAAGGGTGTAAAATTATCAGAGAGCTTAAGTGCTTCACTGTGAAAGTGATCAAGGTTCCTTGCTTGCACATTGCAAAGCAATTCAAAATTACTGGAGTGCTTCAAGTGGTTCATGTTTTTAGAAGAGTTTTAGTCTCTCCTGCTCAAATACTCTTTAAAATTGTGAATGTCTCCGATATTTTTGAATGTTGAGTATGCACCCGTTATTCTGCTTTTCCTTATTTTAAGTTGTTGGGGTTTTTTAGGTCCAAATATTTGTCCTTCAGAGGTCTCAAAGTTAAATAAGTCTTGAAATCCTTTAGTTTCAGACACATAGGAGCTTTGATGAATTTAATTGTGCTATTGCTTCTGAAGAAAACAGTTTAAGAAATAGTTTTAATATCAGTATTAAAAGCTGAAATCTGAATTCAGGCCTATATCTTTCACTATTTATAGACTACTTTCCATAGGTAGCTTATTTAATTTAAAATGTTATAAGGTATGCTCTTCTTGGTTTAGATTTTATTTAATTTTAAACTATTTAATTGTAATTTTAGTGTTACTGTGTTTTTTAAAAAATACCTTGAAAATATTGCTTTTTTTCTTCCTCCTTTTGTGTGCCCTTCCTTCTTCTCCACTCCTTGCTGTCTTCAACACACACACTGCACAAACCACTAGTATATCATAATTCATTCTCTCACAGCTCATTCTCAGTGCTATGTTTTGGTAGAACTCACAGTGGGTTGAATTTTGAGCTGGATTTATCATCCACACAAGAGAATCATAATAGTTCTATATTTTAAGAAGGGAAGAAAAAAACCCTATAAAGTGCATCATTCTGCAATGCATTGTTTCTGTATGTTGAATTTATGACTGTAAGAAGGAAATCACTTGTGTTATACAGGTATTCTATTGTGTGCATTTAAAAATTTAATTCTGTCCCTACTGTGCTATTTGTTTTACTTAACTGTTTTCATGAACTTTGCTTATTTCTGGTCTATATTTCCTTACTTTATCTCTATCATGAACTGTTCCCTTCAACCATTTGCCTCTTTCAAAAGTGTAAAGAAAAGAATCTATGCACCCTGCTTTTTATTATTATTATTTTATTTTAGATCTAACTATAGTTGCATGGCAAATTGTCAAAAATTATATATGTTTGTCTTTATCTGTGTTGCACATAGGAACTATATTAGTAACAAGTGCTGTTTTCTGAAAAATGAAGTGCTTTATTTAGAGAGGGTTTTAAAATGTTTGTGCAACAGGATGAAATTTTCTTTCACTGGAATAGTACAATCATAGCCTTAAGAAGAAAGAACTAGAAAACACTTACAATCAATATTGCACTTTTTGAAGATCAAAATGGACATATTCCATTGTTTACCATAATACCGCATTCATTTTCATGTTACTGTTTTCACTTCTAAGATACCTAGAACAGCATAATTCCTAGGAATTGAAGTTGCCTGCTGATTTGAATTAGCTGTTTGGAAACTTTATTTATAGTGCTTGTTATCATTCCTTTGTGAGAATTTTAAATTATGAACTGCCAAAAGTGCTTACAGTGTAAGAAATGTTTGGAATTAAAAAAGTATTATCTTGTATATGTTTTAAGCTTGCTGTCATGAATAGAGTCCTCTAACCTTTGTATGACCCATGGAAAATTAAAATAAATTATTTTTATCTTAGAAAATCACATTAATATTGGCTACAGATATATCCATATTAATAGCCACTATTGAAACAATATTTTTGCAATTTTGGAAAATGAAATGACTATTACAGTTACAATTGTTGGGGTAAAGAAGACAAATATCTATAGGGATTGAAAAGACTGAAATCTGTAAACATTAATATAGAAATTATTTACAATGTTAACATTTATCAGAGGCAGAATTTTCTGTGTTTTACAATAAATCACGTCTTATTGTGCAAGTGCCTGGTCTCTGTTTTTCGACTCAGTATTTTCAAGTATTAGACATGATCACAAGCAAAAAGTTGTTTGTACCTGTAGTTCATTTTAATCAAACTGATTAAAAAAAGGCAAAAAGCAAAGCCTTAAGCAGATAAAATAACTCTTCCCTGACGTTTCTCTCACATCTTTTGGTGAGAGGAGGGAAGAATGTCTCTAAGCTCTGGGAGAGATTTTCCAGGGAAACATATTAAAAATGCCTACAAAGGGATGCTGATATTCTATCTTTCTACTGTACTACTGTTGTCTTTTTGTAGCAGATATATATTGATGAGAGAAACTGCTGTATGAAAGAAACAAATGTTTGGATATGTTTGGACTGAGTGTGTGCTACATAACTGCAGCACTAATACCGTGCTATGGGCGGCAGAGGTCAAAGGAATCAGAGTGGCTACCAAAATGGTTCAAAGTGGCTGCCAAAATAACACAGAAGAAATCTGCCAGGGCTACTGAGCTCAGACTGGCTAAATTCACATTGTAGAAGCTGGAAGACAGTTTTGTGTTCCTCCCCTCCTCTTTTTTTTTTTTTTTTTTTTTTTTTTAACTCTACATAAGGATTTACTGCTATCTACCATCAAAGTAAGGATACTTCTCAAGGTAGACTTTTGATCTTGGTGAGGATGGCCATTCGCAGGCAGTACTTACCAGCAAAATGAATAGTGCATAATCAGTGCCTGAGGGTGTTCCTTAGAACTCACTAATAACTTTAGAGGTCTCATAAATTTGCTGCTGAAAACAATCTCCGTTTCACATATGTTGGCATGTATTTCTTTAATTTTCATATACATACCAAAGGGTTTAGATAGTGTGACCTAATTATTTATTGCACTTTTGCTGTCCTTCTGTTATGTTGGTAAATTTTAGAACTGCTTGGAGGGTCTGAAACAACATTTCTAGAAAAAAAAGAAACTATTTAATAAATACAGTCCATATGACCTGCTTTTTGGAAAAGGGGATATACAGCTTTTCACCTAACCGGCACATATGCTTACCATAGCTGATGTGTAAATTGGTTTATGAGCAAGTTTGTGTACAAATACTCATAAATTCTTCTAGTAGGGAACCCATGTGTATGTTGAGGTTTTTTATTTGTGTATTTTGAATTTTGGGTTTTGGATTTGGTTTCATTTCTTTCTTATTTTTAATCAAACATTAATCACAGGTCTGATTTTTTTTTTGCTCAGATCCTTCTATTGTGGTTATTCCTCCATATTGTAACTGAGGGACTTGAGCAAGGGGAGTCAACTATTTTAGCACTTCAGCTAGAGGGTGATGAACAGGTATGTATAGAGATGGCCTCCTAAAGAAAGGGAAGAAAAAGACATCTTGCCACACTGAAATATTGTTTCCTTTACCTTCTGTTGCAAATTCAATTCATTTGCCAACTGAGCATTACCATGAAAAAACGAGTGAGAAAGAGAAGTGGCCATTACAAGGGAAGCTTATGACAAAATTAGAGGATTCAGAAATGTTCATAGTTTTCCTATAGTTTATTGAATTCCTAAAATATTTATTTCATGGCTAATCATAGATGTCTTTTGCAGCCCTGCCTAGCATGTATATGCAGTGTTTTGTTGACATTACACCTGTGAAACAGTAAAAAACCCCTAACAAACCACAATGGTTTGGGTATATATTTCCTATTGTGTTTGATTTTGTATACTGAAGTTAGACCTGAGTGCTTTTTTCCACAAATAAGCTAATGGTTTTATTTATTTCTGCACATATATATATATATATCTATCTATATATCAGGGAGCAGGTGCATTTCCCAAAATATGTTACTATATGCAGCTTCCCAAAGGCTATTTACTGAAAATGTCTTACTCGATATTTGGAATACTGGCTAGTTGTGATTGCTTAGAAAGCATCATTTCTGACTCCTTGATCAGACAGAAAAATTCACAAAAATTCTTGAAATCTTTATTTTCTCTGAGAAATTAATAGCTATGATATTTTAACATTGTGTATTTTAAAGAGAGTACAGATTCAAATAGACTAAACTTCTAATAACTCATAAAATTCCCTAAAGATGGGGAAGGAAATATATTGATCAAGGTTAGAGTCTGTAGGTTGAGCCACAATAAACATTTGTTAAAAACTAGAGAAGTTCTGTGATTTCTGAAAATCACGTTGGCTCGTAATTACGATAGGCACTTAAGTTCTCTTTGTGACTGATAGATAAAATTCTGCAAACATGGAACTTTCTAATATAAATTTTACTTAGAAATATTGAAAGCTGTAGTAACACTGTTTCAATATTCCAAATTATCTATAAATTTTAGTTCTATTTGCTTAATTTTGATTTTTTTGCATTCTTATGTATTTTCCAGCACAAAATTATTTTTATAGCCTAATCAAGGCAGTGTTGTAGGAACTCAAAAAAACCTTTCCCATTAAATTTATATATTAGTAATTTCTTTTTAATCCCAAAGCTTCATAATTAAAACATCATAGAAAAGGCCTTTTAGAACTGGCAGCAAATGGCAAAGTGCTGGACATTAAGAAAATGTTCCTGAACAAACATTTATAAACACATTTGAATTAATCAATATATTTTTTCAGTAACTTTGATATTAATAATGTATTGTATTTTAACTGCATTTGGTATGTATTTAAAAGAATACAAGACTTGAACTAAAACAGGACTTTTTCATTTTTTTGAGGAATGAAAAAATCTATCCATTTTACTGGTGTTTATCACGTAGGAAAATGCAACTCAAATATTCAGTACAAATTTCTGCATGTTATTGCAATTTAAAAAAAAAAAATAAGAATTTAAGAATAATGCCTTTAAAAAAATACCTATCTGTGGAAGGTTGTCACTGTGAGATTACTTGAAGGATGGACCATTTATCTTCTTACAGAGTGAGTGTGTGTACCATAAATATTAGTTCAATAACTAATACTAGTAATTTTAGTCTTTGAGAATGTATTTAAAAGGTGGTCAAAAAATATAAAGGTTGTGTGTGTTTGGTTCGTTGGTTGGGTTTTTTAAGCAGTTAGTTGGAGAATACCTATTATGCTTATTGCAAAGGGAAGAGAGATTGGCTTCTTCCAGCTAATGCCATACATAATTTTAATTATCACATGAGAAAAATGATTACCCTGTTAAATGAAATAAATCTTATAGAACTGATTGCTCTTCATGTTTTTTTTGTTGAGTTTTGTTTTTTATTTTGGGTTGCAGGCTTTTTGTTGTTGTTTTGTTGTTTGGGTTTTTTTGGACTGTAATGAACAAAAGATAAAAAACTGTCTGTAATGCTCTTTCAATCTATTTCTAACATAGTTTCCTATGGAAATTAGGTTTATGCAGTGATTCTCGGTCAATTATTCCCTTATACCCCTCAGTACATCCCAATAAATGCAGTGCTGGATAAGCTATTGGGAACTTAATTAGAAAGAGAAGGCCAGAGAAACATCATGGTTTTATTTTCTATGTGGTAGCACTAGGAACTGGTCAAGCAATAGGCACAAAACATTTCACATGCCACAGTACTGTTGTTTCATGACTTAGGGGGAAAAAATAGGAGGTGGAGCCGGGGTTGTGCCTGTTGGAAGGGTTGGACAGCTCTCCTGGGGAGAAAAAGACACAAATGAGTAGAAAACCAGGCTGCATTATGTCCCCTGATCATAGTGTCGATTGTGCTATTGTGTATGTAACTATAGGGATCCAGTGGCATCCAGCTGCACCTGCACATATCTGAGGTATGCAATGCTCACAGTACTTGGAAGTACTGAGGTTTTAAAGTTTATTGTATTTACATTTAAGACGCTGGTACCAGTCACAAGCATGTGGAAACCTATCCAGATCACAGCAAAGTTGCCAGTTGGTGCCTCTTACTTAAAAGACTGAGCCAAGTGGCTTTTCTTTGATTATTCACCCTAAGACAGTGCTGATACTGCTTCTGCTAATGTAAAAGTAAAACACTGGTCTCCTGCCGCCCAGCACAACCTGTAAATCCTGAGACAGTGGGAGATGTAGACGACTTGCCAATTGGCCTTTGAACCGTGTGGCTGATGGCCAGCTGCTGTGGTTGGCTATTCACACAGGAATACCAAGCTGAACTCTAACCGTGCATCCGACATTTGCCCTTGTAAATATTGCTGTTTCTCATGAACATCTGCTCAAAGAAGTGGGAGCTGGGCAGGTCATACCTGTGAAGCTGAAATTCTTGTAAGAACATTTTCTGATTCAAATAATTCAGTTGTTGTGCTACTGTGGTGGTACTAACTTAAAGCAACTACATGCTTTACTCTTAATTTAAATCAAACTGTTTATTCTCAGAGTTACTGTTTTTTATTAGACCCATAGAGTCATTAGGCACAGTTCTTCCTTTTTTATTCCTCTTTACAAAGTACAAGTCAGTAAATAATATGACTGTAGTGAAGATCAGGCCACTGGCTTGCCTTTAACAACAATTTGGAAGAGTTGTTTGGAAGCATTTGTCTAAAATGTCAGTCTTTTTGCAGTCTGGAAATCACTTACAGCTGCTAAATCGTTTCTTATCTACTTTTACTCCATGTTCTGCCTGCATCATCCTCTTTCCTGCATCTCTAGGGCCAGCTGCAGGACACCTCTCAGGTTGAACCTGGAGGAAACAGTCCCTTCACCTTTCCTTCATTTGGTCTTTCTTTCAGGAGACCTTTTCATCTCACAGCAGGCAATGGCTACTTAGATGAGGGCTCTGAGCACTTTGAAATTGTATCTGCTTTAATAACATATTAGTGGATGAAGAGCTACACCAACTAATACCCTTCTCCAAAAATATCTAATCTTATGCTCCACAGACTTTTTGAGTGTAATTGTCCTTTATGCAAGACTGCAGTGATAACCTGATCAGGAGTGTTTGAAGCTAAAGTGATTTTAAGCAGTAGAGGTGCTTTTGTCCACCTGCTCAATTGTGTAAATAGCAGTGAGATACATTGTTGGGAAGTGCATGAAATGTGCTATTTGATTTTTTTTTTCATAGCTTGGCTGTTAGCTTAACGTGGACAGGGTTTGCCCAGTGCAGGTTCTGCACACACTGTGAGAATACCCACCAAAGTGGTGGGGCTGTGCTCCATGGTTTTTTTTGCTGTAATCACTTCAGTAATTAAGAAAAGTTACACTTTATATCTGTGCAGTCCTTGATGGTTTTCTAGTCCATATGAATGGACAGCAGGGGTTTGCAGCCCTGCTCTGGGAGAGACATTAGTCACCTCATAAATCAGCTGACTGGGAGGAAACCCATTGGTGTTCGTACCAAAGTGAACAGGATGAAGAATGTTTTCCTAGCATCGAATCCAGGTGAGATTGATGGCCAGCAGGAAGGTCCGACGCAACTTGGCCAAATGCCTTCCTGAAAGCCCACAGTTTAAAGGACTTGCTTCGGAACAGGTCATTCTGACCTTGTTTTTTCCAGACTGGTTCCTGAGGTATGCTTTCTGCTTTTCAGTCAGCTCAGATGAAATTTCAGTGGCCTGGGTCTGGAGGTGCCAGATCCTGCCTGCTGCTGTGTGTGAGGAAAGGCAGGGTAGATGTCAGGTCCCTGATTGCTTAGGCCCGTGTCCGGAGAAACGACGGGGTCAGTGGTCAGGCTGGCAGCTGTCCATTTCAAAAGGGCAGCTTTCAAGCTTAACCTGAAAAAGGAGTCTCCGGGGATTTGCATCTGCTCTTTAAAGCCTATGGAATCCCAGTTTCAGCTTCGTAAAGATGATCCCCCCTGGCCCGGGAGCTAGTACCTCCAGTACAAAGTACTGCAGGGCTTCACCGGTCAGAATCCCCGCTTATTTATTTGTAACTTTTCTGTTTACTAAAGAGTGGCTTCTTAGTTTTATTTGAAAAGGAAATTGACTTCTCTCACTCTTTGTCATTGCCTTGTTAACAAGGAGGAGGAAAAGCTGCCTAATCTCAACATTATAAGAGTTGTTAGAATTGATCCCAAGTGAACTCTGGAGAGCAGAAAGTCAGATCACCTCTTTGTTTTGTTCCAGGGGGTTACCGAAAGGGAATGACAGCCTTCAAGGGACCTATTTTCCACTAGCTGAAAGACTGCATTAAGCAAGCATGTTTAGTGAAGGGTAAAGAGAGTACCAGTGGGAACGAATGCGTGCACCAGCATAGCAGGCACGGGGCTCGGAGCAGAGGAGGCAGATGTCTGCTGTGTAGAGCTCTCTAAAAAGGCCACGTGGGCCTTTCTGCATGTAGTAGTTCAGCATTGCAGACCGGATCCTCTGCGGCATCCTCTGGTGTGCTTGGTAAAGAAGTGCTACAGGCGGCCCCTTCTAGCAGCTCCTTACCTACCAGGTAGAAGTACCGCTCATTAATCCTGCTTGCTCAACACTGGAGGTGTTGGGAAGGGAGATTTCTGATGTAGTGATTAGGCTTCTCCATCCGAGCTTGTGTAGAAAGTATCTGAAAAATTTTTGGCGTACTGTTTTTTGTGTGAGTTCTTAGCATTGTTTCATTGCTGTTGGTGTAAATATGGCTATTTAAAAGATTCATTCCAGTATCTGTATATTTCTTAGTACCACATGGAAACATTTTATTGATCTCTGAGTTACCTTTTCCTTTTCTGAGATTTGTCCCACTTATATAAATAAAGAACTTTGTGTGGGCCAGTTCCCTTCCATGTGAGAGGTTGCAACATTTCCATGCCAATGAAAATTCAGCATGCAGGGTTAGAGGAGCTAGTAATACAATATAAGATGCAAAACAATAATATCAGACTTTTCATGGATACAAAGAGAACTGCAGTAAGGCTAATTTGGGTCACTGCTATAGACCAAAAAAAAAATAAAAAAATTGAAACTCCTATATTTGTTCCAGAGCAAAATGTATTATATTTGTTTCAACACAGTAGTTTCAGAGTGCAATCTCACTAGGCAGAGAAATTTCTTACAGGACTGGGAAAGCTGATCTCATATACTTGGGCTCAAAGAAAATTAAAAAAGGCAAGTGTTTCCTATGGGGTTTAGTATCCTGCTGAGGTGTGCCACTACTGAACCTTGTGCCCTACCTTATTTACCTGCATCCTCGCGATTCCAGGTGGACCTGGAGGGAAGGAGCTTGCCTGCAAGGAGATGTACTATGACTCCCAGGACTACGACTCACTGCAGCCTGAATGAACTTTACTTCTTAAGCCAGACAAGGAAAAAACTACCTTTTTTCCTCAGTGCCTGAAACTCAAAGGGCGCTCAGAAACTCATACTGTTGGTATTTTGTCTTTACCAGACAATATGTTAGTCATGCTTACAAATGTATAGCATGTGCTTGGTTCTTCAGTGCTATTCCCAGTCATGCAGGGAGACTTTTTCTGGGAGAGGATTGTTAAGGCATGCACTCTTTCCCCCTTGCTATTAGGACTATATTGAGTGGGTCCTTGGCACAGTGTTCTCTGACTTATCTAAAGGAATAGGTACTATGGATATACAAAGAGAAAGGTGCTGGAAGCCAAGCCAGCTGTTTCTTCAGAGTGGCATTCAGGGACTGCTCCAAAACTTGTTGAAGTCAATCAGAAGATCATTTCTGACTGATTCAGTTGGTTACATCTTCAAGTGAAAACAGAGAAGATTGAGGTTTTTATTCCATGAGTTTTTCAGATGACTGCTGACAGATCCAAGTCTGACCTGTTCTCCACAGATTTAGCTCTTTTTTGCTCTGTCCTTAGATATCAAGGAGACTAGTCCACTTAAAGGGCTGGTGTAGGAAACAGAAGTTTCCATCTACCAGGACAATGGTGCCTGATGGTGAGAAGAACAGTTTTTTTGTATAAGTAGGTTATTTCTCCAAACTTCAGTCCTCTTTTTTTCCTGTCTTTTTTCCTCCTTTTTCTCTCTTTTTTTTTTTTTTCCAGATATGATCCAAAGTACTTCAGACACTGAGCAATAGTATGCCTCTGTTTTAGTGTCATGCAGAACTTGTAACAAGAAAGTCAGGTAGTTTATCCTACTGAAGGGAATGTCAAGGGAAAGCTACGGAAAGCAGCAGGAAGAAGCTGATAAGATGGTGATTATTTAAAAAATATATATATCTCTCAAGTTCTTTTAAATTCTAAGCATCTCTTACTACTATTACAGTTATTTAAAAGTGTTGCTCATAACCATCGACAACTGTTTAACCCTTAAGCTGTAGCCATCTTTTCTGCTAAATGGTTTAAAATAATTATGCAGTGGCTTAAATAGTTAAAAAATTTTTTTTTTTTAAGCAATCAGCAGTGCCTTTTTCAGGCACAGCCTGTATCTACAACAAAGAGAATATTATGAAGGGGAACTTATTCTAAGACAGGATTTTTATCATGTTGGGACATTTCTTACCAGCATTATTTAAAAGCTTTTTAAAAAACTGCTCTCTCACACCTTTGTTCTTTCTGTGCCAAGAAATGTTGTTACATATTTAATACCATATTTTAAATGTTTCATATGTTTATGACATGAAATACATGTACAATATAATCAAGGCTCTTCAGATTTTGCTGCATCTATATCACTCCACGCAGCAGTCTGAGAGTTTGTGTGAGGAAGTGATTCTGACCACAAATGCTGTAAATTGAGAAATACATTTTAAAACTATTTTTTTTTATAGTTTTCATTTCTTTCCATTACAAGACAAAGTCACAGTGTGGGTCTGCTGGGAAGAATGCTGCTTCTTTTACTCTCTCTCTTAAATTTACTTTGCTTATTCTGAAGGTTTTGGACATAACTCTTAGTAGGCCTGCTTGAATTTGAGGATACTGTTAAAAAGGGACATAGTGAGGTTTGCTCATCATCATAAACTGGATTTGTTTATTTCTCAAATAAACCACCAAATAACACCAATGGTGGTAACTTCACACCACTGAGACCATATGCAAACAAGAACTCATAACTGAAACTGAAAGACTCCTCATCTCTCAACCATTAATCATTTTCTGGTTCTATTTTTATGGACATGGCATGTCCATCTAGATACAGAATCCTTAGGAATTTGGTTCCTCCAGGTAATACAGATTAGAATTTTTTCATCTCAAGGTTTTTGGGCATGGGTAAGAGCAAAAAAATGACAGATTTTGTAGCAATTATTTTTTTATTGTAGTGTGTATGCGGTAGTGGGGACAAAAAGAAAATTACTTGATGGAACACTTCATTTACTTTATGACTTTTAAATTAAACATTGTATGTAGTCTTCCTTCATAAAGATTGATCTATCCAAAGGTATTTTTTTTCAGTTGGTTGGCTGGGTTTGTCTGTTTGGGTTTGTTGGGTTTGTTTTGGTTTGGTTTTTTTAAGTGAGAGCATTCAGTGAGAAAATAATGCTTTTTTCTTTTGTTCTAACATTTCTCTAGATCACTCATGGGATATTATAGAGTGCAAATTACTGGTCACCAGCTTTACATGGATCTCCTGACATATGTTGGCAATGGCTCATCAACTATTCCTCACTCTAAATAAGTGAATCATAGACCTTAAAACATGCAGTCCTGATGTAAGACGAATTGGCAAAAACTGAAACATTTACTGGGATTTGCAGAGTAGAGAGAGGAAAACAAAAGTTTTAAACAGGGGGGGTTTTTTGTCTGTTTTTTTTCATTAGATGACACTGTAATTACTAATACTTCAACTTGTGTTTTCACCATAGCAGCAGGGAGAGATTCTTTTAAGTCTTCATAAAACAGTGTAGCGTACTTTGGAATACTGAACACTAACTCTTCTCGTAAGTGTCAATGTACTATATAGTATAATATAAAGACTGTAACATTTCAATTTCCATCCTGTTCTCTTTCTGTTGTTGCTTGTTTACTTTGGTTTCATCATATAAATATTTGTGTGCATACTGGTTTATTGTGTTGCTCTAAACACATGTGAATCTAATTACCAATGTGTTTAATTTGAATTTAGTGTTACATGGTTTTTAATCACGCTCCAAGTCACTTTTAATGGTTACAAGAAAAGTATTTCTGGAACATGTACTTCTTAGACTATAAGGATGCACTGTTCCCAGCAATAGTTGAGATTATTTAATTTGTTAGCAAATGAATGTTGTGCAAATACTTTTGGATGAGAACCCAATGTTAACTAACAGAAAGAAAAGTCAAGAGGTTAAAAATTAAACTTGTATTCTATTAGGTTTTGTGGTTTTTTTAATACATCTTAGCAAGCTGTACATCTTCCTTTCCCCAAAAGCACACCTCAAGTATGTATATTGCATCCTTTATTTTGAGTTCTCTGAAAATTATGTTTTGTGTATATTGATTTCTTAGTACTAGTCTTGCAGTAACAGTGTTTTGTTTTATTTTCCAAAAACTTATAAGGGCTGGAAAAATTGCAGTGTAGGAGTTACAGAAATGCAATGAATTCTGTCCTTTGATGCAGCAGAGATAATGACAGTAAAATTTTCCCATAGTACTTTTTCAGTCTATATTGCACTTCCTTCATGCATTTCATCGCATGAAGAACTGCTTACAGGGATGAAAAATCCATTGAATCATCTAACCTACACATTTCTAAAATATCTTTACTAGATTTCAAGTAAGATGCAAAATATTATGGTGCTTACAGTGGTGTGAATTCTTGAACAAATATTTTTATCCAGGGCATGGAAAATTAAGTGCTGTGCAATTACAACCACCATTGATTTAAATGGTGCTGAAAGAAGGTAGTACCTGTGAAAAAAATAAGCCACTTAGGTGCGCAAATAGAGATCCAGGTGCAAAATATATTCTGATTAATTTAATGTTGTGTGCTTTTTGTAGTTTGGACTGAAACAGATATCAAATGATCAGCTATATATATATACATGATTATTAAGTATTTTTATTGCACATGAGAGTCGGGAAGAGACACAGGAAGCTACTTTTTTCCACTAAAATAATTCTTAATTTATTAAACCATACTTATTTCCTCAACAGGTGAAGGAAACTTACTAAAACAGTGGGAATGTGTGAGCTAGTGAACTGAAGAAGAAAAAAGAAAAAAAAAAAAAAAGATTAATACCTGGAATAATTGCAACTAGTAGCATATGTAAAACTAATTCTGGTTTGCGGTGTTTCCAGCTTCTTACATGTGATTCCATTGGCATGTCACTTCCATCACTCTGTTCTTATGTTGTGTGATTCAACATTGTTATCATTCAGTGTTTCATTGTTTGTTGTGTGGAATTTATTTAGCTGTTCATGCTGCTGTCTGATTTTCAGTGTTTCCTTTCAAGTGATTCCTTCCCTTTTCTTACATGAGGTGGATTTGCAAGTCATCCTTTACCTGTGTAGGCTACAACTTGGCTGAAATGCTTGATGTTGACATCTTGTTTTTTTCCTGTGTCAACTTCCTCCTCATTCTGCTGGAGCAATATCTGAGAGCCCAAGTTAGATTTGAATGTGTAAACAGGTAGATATGTATTCCACAAACAGACTGTTATACATTCTTCTAAGATATTAATACTATGTGTTGTTTTTATGCTAATTTTTACAGTTTATGACTTTATATACTTGCCATTTTGCAAAATACTACAATCACTGACTTTCATAAAAGCCTCAGAACTAACCTAGAACTAGTTGCTCTGTGCTAGTTTCCTGTCTGTGACAGTGGCCAATAGCAAATACTTCACAAGTAAAACAGAAATGGTGAGTATGGAGTGATAAATTTCTAGTTCCAGCAGTTAGCCCCCTAGCGACATCCTGGCTTAGTCTTTGCATCCTACCCAGAGTGTTTATAGTTCTGGACAGACCCCTTTTCCATGACTTAGTACTTTTTTAGCACATTTATTACCTCTACCTTCAAAATATTCTGAGGCAGTGATTTCTGCCTTTTAATGACACATTGCATTAAAAAATATTTCCTGCTTTAAATCTAATTTCTCCTAGTTTTCATCAGCTGTTTTCTCATTCTTTCAGTATGAGAGTAAATTGTCCCTATATGCTTTCTCCAAAGAGCTCATGATTTTATAGGCCTTTCTCATATTTTACCTCAGATCTCTATTTTCCCAAATTAAGTTTACTTATATAAGGGCTGTTCCTTGATTTTGAGAGTTCTTATTATCTCTCTCACTCCCCTTTCTTTTTCTACCTTCTTCTTTACAGGATTAAATTATAAATATTATGCAATCAATAAGAAACAAAGGAATTCGATGGCAGGTTTTATAAAGAACTTGTCATGATGCTTTTGGAGTTTTCTGTTATGAAAAATTTCTCTCTGATTCTAATGTCATTTCTAGCTTAAAAAAAACCATTATATCCCCCTTTACTGGACTACCTCTGGCCATAGCCACATTCTCTCTACATAGACTGCTTGTCCAGTCAGGCATCAAACTCCCTCCAAGATACCTGTGCATGTGGAGCAACTCTGAAGTATTTTCTTTGTGGGTGATCTCATTCCGATTTTATTTACTTCTACTCCTCAGGGTAGGCTGTAAACTAAACCAAATTAAAAAAAAAAAAAAGTATAATGGGTCTGATTCTTTCCTCATTCAGCACATGTGGATCCTGAACTGGGGATAACTAGTGTTATACTGAAGCTCTTTTTCTGTAAAACAAGTATTAGTGACAGCTTTGAAAATATTGTTGGTCAACAATGTTTTTTACATTTGATGTTATGGATATATGACTTTTTTGCTTCTGAGTTTGATGTAGAACTTGGTGTCTAAGGGAAGAGAACTGTGTTTAATTGTCTAAGATTTATTGAAAGCTGTGATTTACAGCATCTGCACATCTGGCCTAAAATATGGGTTTGGGAGTTTCTCTAAATACAAGACAACTAGATGATAGTCCAACTTATTTTCTTTTTTTCTTCCCTTAATTGTCATAAATATTAATTTTAGATGCATTCACTCTGATGTACTTTTGCATTATTATTGAGATAAAATAATACATTTTTTTTATTTTTCCATATCAGAAATGGTAATGAGAACAGTGTTTTCCCTACACTATTTAAAAAACTTCTAATGCGTTTTTTTAAAAAAAAATACTTAAAATATGCAACTTTTAAATGGTAAAATTGTAAACCAAGATGAAGTATTTTTACAGAGCTGTTCAGAAACAAGAGTGGCCGTCTGTAATTGTTCACACCAAGGCATTTGGCCTTGCAATATCATTGCTTACTACTGTCATAGAAAACATTAGATATGATTAGCTGCAGGTATCCATGCCAGATGATATCCTAGTAAAGTCCTTTATATGTTTCATCTTATAATTGTATTTGCAAGTTAATGTTTGAAGTGTCAGTCTTTGTAAAATTAGCTCATCTTGTTATGATTTAGAGCTTTGATGTGAGTGAAAGGCTTCAATTGCAATGCACAGTCACATCTGAGAGTAAACTGCATAGACAAAGAGCCTTACAAGACTAGTAAATCAAATACACTGAACTGTCTATGTGGATTATGAGGTACTATTTGCATAACTTTGAAGTATTTATACTGATGAAATTACAATAATTAAAATCATTGCTGTGTCAATTGCTAGATGCCACAAGGCATAGCAATTACTAGCATGCAAATCAGACTTTGTGTAAGCATTTTAAAGAATAATTACCTTATTTGATTCAGATGTGCCTGAAAGGCATTAAGAATCATTTGAGCTATTTTGCCTTCAACAATTTTTAGGTATCAGATAATACTGTTTTTATTATTATTGTTGACGATAATACCTTTGCGTAGGCATATGTCTATATGTTTCTGGTTTAGGTTTAAAGTGAAACCTAGTGGTAAAACTTGCTGAAGCAGTTAGGGAGGTTTTATTTTATATTAGTTTGTTCTGAATCTCTGTCTACAAGTTATTTTATTTTGCATAAGAACCAATACAAGCATGCCGTTTCTTAGTTTTTTGTTACAGCTTGTTAAATCCTGTATTATGGGAGTAGTATATAAATTATTTCTTAGAGAAAAAAAAATACTTTTTTTTTTCTTTAGATTTATAACAGGTGATTTGGGTTTCCACAACATGAACTTGAAATACATAATCTGAAGAAAAATAGACTGTAAAGAGCTGCTTATTCACATCACTGCAGATAAATATTTCCAGGAAATATAATGTTGATAATAAAATTAATTCAAGCTTACCCAAATTTCAGAGCCATTTCTTCTTACAAATCCTGGGTGGTGAAGATGTACTCTGCAGTGAACAGTAGTGGACATTTGACAGATGGGTTCTCTGGCAAAACAAATGGCAGAGAGTGAAATAAGGGCTCCTTCTGAGACAAAGCCCATAGCAGCAGTGTAAAGTCAGCTCAAGAAGCACTGCCGAATCATTCAGGCCTTAGGTTTAATCAGTGCCATGAGTTTTCTTGGAAAAGGTCTTGCCTGCCAGTGCGTGTCCCCAAGTACATGATATGCCCTGATATATGGTGGTTTCTGACGTGAAAATCAGGAAGGAAGAATGTTGTCCTCCCTCCTGACTTTGTTTTCCAAGTAATCTCAGTTCCCATGTACAGTGCAGTACCTGTTGCTGCTAAAACCCCTAATTGTTTAGCTAACTGTAGCTAAGAATTTGGCATATGTGCAGAGGCAATGAGAGGATGGACTATTGTTTATGACTTTTATCCTTAATTTTGCAAGGATTAGGTGGAACAACCATTTCAAGGAATGAAATCCTCTGTATGAAGAACACTATCACAGCATCATGTTTGTTAACATAAATAAAATATTTATGCTTTAAAATATTTAACATTTTCCTGATGATAAAGGCACAAATAATTAGGGAAGGTGAATCAGTTTCCTAAGTATCATATGAGCCCCAACACATGATGCCATTACAGCGGAGTGTTGAGGAATATTGAATGCCATAAAGAATCCACCTTGACTACTCCACTTCCGTCTCTGTGTGTCAGTGTTGTTTATTTTCCCACTTCCATCTCTTCTAAAGTTTCAATCATACTCCTCAGCACTTTGTTGTCAGTAGAATATACACTGTCCTCTCACCTGAGAAGAGTTTTGTGATCCATATGAACCTCCAGAACCATGTGAACTTTTCAGAGGTGCTAACTTCAGAGCTCAGCTTCTTTAGTGACAGAGGAAGAGAAGCCTCTGCATTCTGATGGTCCTTCTTACCTCTGTAAATAATTGCAACCATAGGTCCTGGCCATCTGCAGGATGTGCTCCTGGGGACCCTGTACCTTCTGTCTGGATTGCAAGGGGCAGGCTGGGAGATTAAGTGTTCTGTCAGGAGCAACCTGACTCCATGGCTTGGCTGACTGACAGTTAGAGCACCTAACTATGGAGGAGGACATATCTTTCACCTGATACTCTGTTCTCCGGCAAGGTTGTGACACTCCAAGCTACATGACACATGGATCTTTTCCTTGACACTCTTTTCAGTATTAAGGAAAGATCATTATTTGCTGTAGGGTCCTTAGGAAGAAATACTGTTACAGCTTTATTTTTTTTAATGATTCCCTACTAATACCCCTGTGTAAGAAAAATTCATATCCAGCCTGTAACCTTAATAATGTGAAAAGGAAGTATTATATTATGAACACTTTAAATTGCACTTATGTTCATTAAGTTCCACCAAACTCCAGGGAGACAATCAAATTCTAACATGTATTTCAGTTTGTAAACAATCATTAAAATACTCTGTTCAAAAAGACTCTATTTTTCTCCATCTTTCCTGCATTATCTTTTATGCATAGCTTTATCATAATGTCTTCTCAATAGAAAGCAAAAACCCTGTAGTTAATACTTATTTAATCAAATAACCTTATGCTTCTTTTCCACTTGTTGTGCCACAAATTTGTTGTTATTGCAACTACCCAGCATGCTTTATAATGGTTAGCTATGAAGCGGTGGATGGTACTGTGTTAATTTTTTACCTAATTAACAGAATAGTTCCCAACTAGTTTTGAGGCACAAGGTCTGGGTTTCAGCCTTATGTGCATCTGTGTTCAAATATCACCCACTGTTTAGTGAGCCCAAGCTCAGGCTTAAAGACTATGGCCAATTGACCCTTGTGAAGTGGTTGGTTCTAAGGTTCTAACACTAGGAGATAATCCCTACTGAAACATGTTTTCTTTAATATTTCCTCACTTTTTAAAGCATCATTGTTCCCTTTTTTTGTCTTTTAATTCTGAAGTAGTGTAGTTTTGTCTGAGGATTTTTTTCCTGCTTCATATTTAAACAGCCTTTGACTGGGTTTGGAGGCATCTTTTCATTGTGGTGATTTTTAAAATGTTTATACGTGAATATACCCAGATATACCTATATATGTACTACTCCGTTTATTTTTTACAAAGGCAGTTCTTTCACCTTCCAGCTCCACTTCCCTCCCATATGAGCCTAGTGCCATCATCATTCATCATGTTCACATAATGGGTTGGAAGAAGAGGTATACTTGCTCTCCTTAAATGAACTGCTACTGTTATTACAGAGGTGTGATTGCTGCTGATGTAATGTATTGTAACCATCCAATGTGAAATGCATTTTGTGATGGCTAATAAGTACATTAACAGCCTTTATGTTTGCATTATTAGGATTTAGTTAGAAACCTACTACTTTCAGAAGGGACAATCACCTACACCAAATCATTTCCAGTCTGACCCTTATGTGCAAGGGCATGAGTATAACTCATCCTAGTTTTTCCTCTATCAGGATCATAAATGGTCATGCTTTAGCTGTCATTAACACAGCCTGAACTGGCTACTGAAAGTGACCAGCACTGGCAGCAGCTGTCACACTGCAACTCTACAGTTTTCCTTACAGTTTTAAAATTCTGGTTACTGTTCATCTAAGCCACTGCTGCATCCATGAATACCATTTGTAGACTTGCATCCTTTTCCAGTTCCCTTCTTTATTGATCTTGTTGGAAACCCAAACAGTTAAAAAAAAAAAAAAAAAAAAAAAAAGAATCTGCATCTTTTTTTACGGACATTTGGAGCTCTTTTCCCTGGTTCTTACTCCTTTGTTTATGTTCTGTTTCATTCTCATTGGGAGATTTCAGTGGAGATGTTGAATTCTCACTAACATCTGGTTGTTTCATTTTGTTTGCTCATCAGAAGTGGCATTCTTTAGAAAATTCAGGCTCTTTTTAATGTCTAAAGAGAAGCTATCATGTTTATTGAGATCGTTTGGAAATCTTACTCTCTCTTCATTATTTAATTTCATGGAAAATACTGGACTGTTTAAAATATTTTTCTTTTTTTTTAAATGATTAACATTAGTTCTTGTGTTTTCCTAAACAAAAAAATGCTAGAGTGAACAGTAGGTCTTTAATTGTTACTGATGTACATTATCCATGGTCCCAGTGTTACTGAGACTTCTTATCTACCCAGAGAAATCAAATTAAAAGGAAAACTGTGAAAATCAGTAGAGGTCTAGTCCTTATACAAACAATATACTTATTATTCATTTACTAATCCACTTGGTATGCAGTATTTGGCTCCACCTAAAAGGAGGGTATAAGGCTGGATGAACTAGTACAGTCATGAAGCCTTAAAATAGAAAACATTGCAGATGATCATTTATTGGTCAAGAGGTCCCAGCAAAGGCCTCTATAGGGTTTTGCATTGCATTGCTGAGTGCTACATGGCATGGACAGAGGTAAATCTTGAAGTCTGAGGGCAAAAATCCTTTCATCTTATTGGTATGTTGTTAAATGATGTAGTGGTAGAGGAAAGAGAAGAGAGGAGAGAGAGGGATGGAGGGGTTGTTGGTTGCTGTCCAGTTGGCTGCAAATGTCCTTCCTCAGCTCCTCCTCCTGCTCCAACTCTTAGTCTCTGGTATTTTAGCTAGGGCTGAGGCCACCTTTTTGAAACCATAGATTAGCATGAGTAGGTCAAAAATGGGGCAAAATGTATAATTCCATGTGGTGGTTTTTCCTCTGTTGTTTCAGTGAGGCTTTGTTGGCTAGAAACTGGATCAGCCTATCTGAAATGACAGAGATGAGGCATTACTAAGAATAGTGGTTGTCTGGCCATGTGCTTTGAGGAGTCCCTCCCTCAAAATAGAAAATATGTGAAAGCACTTTGGATATTGAATTTGGTTACATGACTATGTTTACTTTGATGGAATAAATCTCAAGTAGAGCAAATGATGAGATTTGGTCAACCTCACAGTTAAAATGACTTACAAGTGCTCTATAAAGTTAGTAAGTCTGGCTGGTGTAGCTGCATTAAATCTTTCATGTTTTGCTCTCCAAACAATAAAAAAAGTTGAAACAAATTACGAGAATGGGTTGATCCAACTTTAGCCAGTCTAACTGTTTGGGATATGCTTTGAAATGTATTGATCTTGAGGGTTGCCTTTGAAACTGATAAAATCTGTAGTTGCTGTCTCTCTCTCTGATTTGAGGGAACTTTTGAACGTCTTCTTTATTCTTAAAGTTGAGTATCAAGAACTTTATTGCAAAGGGACTGTAAAAAATACCGGCCAATGGGGATTGGTTAACATATGACAATCTCCCAAAGCTTGTATCGTGCCACTCCAGTAGTTCCCATGTTGCTTCTGTCATTTTATGAGACTTCTTTTGTGGTTGTTGGTTTTGGGTTTTTTGTGTTTTTTTTTTTGGGGGGGGGGGGAGCACAATACCTAATGTTCTTTCTCTTACATCCACTGTGTATTCCCTTTGAAATCTTAATACTGCCAGTTCAGCTTTGCTGAGTATGGGGGAACAGAAGAAGCTTTTAATTAGCAGTTTTGGTTTCACTAGACCCAAAAAAAGACATGTCATGTCAGCGTAAATTAAACTTCATGAAAAAAATTAAGAAGGTTATTCCTTGGAGATTTTGGAAGAATTCTAGGCATTGGGGAAGAAAAGGTTTCATTGTTTTTCTGTTTTTTTCTACCTATGTTTTCAGATTTTTGTTACAATACCCTCACTGACTTAAGCTATGTTAAGTATACGAATGCATTGTGGTGAACCATTCTCAAACGCTGGGGCCTAACCAAAGAGTCAGTGGGGCCCTACTATTTCCCTCAGATCAGAAGATAAAGATATGTTGCCATCCTTCCATAATAATCTAGCTAAAGAAAGGTAGAAATTTTATGTATGACATAGCCAGGATTTTTTATTATTGTTGTTGTTGTTGTTATTATTATTATCATCATCATCATAATTTATCATGAAAGAACTTCCCATTGTCATAAGTAGCTACTGACTTACTGGTGTTTGGGGTTTTTTTTGTTGGGTTTTGGTTTGTTTGGTTTTTGGTTTTTGTTTTTTTTTTTTTTCTTCTTTTTTAACTTTCTTAAATAAAGAAAATACACACAGGAAACTTCAGCGAGCTCAGAGTGCAAAGAGTAGAATTCCCACTCCTTCTCATTACATTTAAATGGAAAAATGGCTCAAACCCAGCTGTTTCACCACTGGATTGCTGAAGGTTTCTGTAGTTCATACAGCTGATTGTTGTATTTGGCCCCTCTGCAAATACATTGAGTTTCATAAGTGGCTAAAACTGGCTCTACTCCCTTATGTAGTACACACAGTAGCTGGAGGGATTGTTCTTCTCGGAAAATTGTGAGTGTTGGCTCTAACCCCTTTTTAAAAATATGTGGAACAGAAGGATTTACACCTCTTAATTAGAACTTTTCTCCCTTTAAGCTAAAAATTCTACATTCCTTCTGGGTGTGTTGGGTTTTAAAATGGGGTATCCAGGAACCGCACGAAAATCGACAGACAGCAGGAGAGGAGGTGATGAATACAAGTTGAGATAAATACAAGACTTTATGCTGTGACTAGAAATACTCCTATAAAACTATGTATCACATGAAAAAGTTGAGAGCTGGCAGGTATAGTATAGTGGAAAGCTGTATTTATTCATTTACTAGACCTACAGCATAGAGTATTAGCCTGAGGTGACCACTTATCCTGGAAACTTAAGAACCAGATCTGAATTAACAATGTAGCTACAGCTCATAAAATTAAGCAAATATTTCCTCAAACAGAAACATTTCCAGCTCACATGTGGAATGGATGTTGCCATTGTCCATCCTGTGGATAGGAAAAAAAAATTAAAAACTCATTGTAGCTTGTATATAATTCTCCTTCAGGTACTCCAGTGGTACAATATTCAAGAATAATTTTAGGAAAGTCTGACCAGAAATAAAAATTATTTTTAGAATAAATTTTTAGAAAAGCAGCCATCTTCACCAATGTGTAGATTTCCTTCCTTTTCTTTTGTATCATAATATTACAAATCTCATGTTTACTCCTGTCTCCTAACAGTCAGCTTGCTCAGAAGAGTATCTCTGAAGTATATACTCCATATAAATAGATCTATGATTTCTTCTGTGGATACAGACTTCTTTCATCATAACATGATGTTTAGATTACTTATGCATCACTTTAAATGTATAGTTTAAATCAGTGTCTGTTGTATTAAACACTGGACTTGCACGTATCACATAGCCCTCTATGCATCAGTTTGCAGTACAATATATTACATAAAATGCGAGACAATAGGAAGATAGGAAATCTCAAATCTCTTCCACTATTTGTGCAAATAAAAATGATATAGTTTTTCTGGAACTTGGCTGGGATCATACAGCATTTTCTAGGAAATATCATGAGAATCTCAGTGAATTGTAAAGTGTATGAAGGTAGCCCCTTGCCATGACACACGGGTAAGAAATGTGGGGAAGGACACTGAAAGACCCTCACTGGCAGCTCCATCCATCATGCAGTCTTTCCTGTGCTCCCTGACAGACAAGACAGAGGCAATGAGAAAGACCATCCTGGTTACAGAAAAGAGATTAGACCTGATGTCTTTTCCCTTCTACATAGATCTGGCTTAAGGGAAAGTGTTTGGTGTGATATCATGTCTAACAAAGAATGGAAATACAGTTAAGAGCTAAGTTTTGGCAACAAGTAGGTTATTCTTTTACAGTGAGATCTCCAGAAGGACTAGGTTTTGATTTGAGGGGATTGAAAGAGAAATTAGTATAAATTGTTGTAGAACATTACTGTTAATATGTTGAAGTACTATGTGAAGATGAAACCACTGGGAGAAAGCATGATTATGAGACATGTATCCCGAAAGAAAGAGCTCTGCTGCTGAAACCTTCCTGCAAGAAGAAAGAGGAGCTGGAAACCTTGAGGACAGAGTGATTAAATTTTACAGGAGGGTCGAAAGTGGCATGGAAAAGGCAAAGAGATTATATCACTATTCTCAAAAGTAGTAAAAGTTAAAAGATGAAGAAAATTGACCGAAAGAGAATAAAACCCCAGAAATGTTGGTGAAAGTACTGTCAGTTGGCTAAAGTATACTGAAGATGGCTTGTAGTAAGGATGGAAAGCTGAAAAGTGACCAAAGCTGTATGTCTACAGCAGAAGAAGAGAATTAAGTAACTACAATACCTCCTAGTTTGCCTTTAGTAATAGGGAAGATTTTAAACAAGTCTTGAAAGAAAAAATAGTTCAAGATATGAAAAAAATGGAATGAAATAGAGCATATGTTTGTCAAAAGTGGGTCATGCCAAGCTAATCTCTTTTTTGAAAAACATGTTCTTTAGACAAAAAAAATGAAGTATATCCAGTTGTTTTTAGCAAAACATCTGAAATACTGCTGCAAGGAAAGTTATAAATTTAGGTAAGATACAGGAATTAATGCAAAAATAATTGAAGAGTAAAGAGTCAGTTTAAAGGGAAACAACCCCATACGAAAAGGGTGCTAGAAGGGTGCAGTGAAACTATTACTTGTGTTTTTCAGGGGCTTGTCTGATTTTAGTAAATATTTTGTTATATGCCTGAAAAAATAGTGTGCTAAAGAAATTTGTGAGTTACTGAATGTTGGCTGGCCATGCCAACAAAAAGGCAGAGAATATCATGAAGAACTGCATGATACTAGCACTGCAACTAGTAGAAGCAGGGTTAAATTTATTAAGTACTAAGTACAAAATCATGCACATAAGGATGAAAGCAAAATTATAAACTGAGTTACTAAGAAATGAGAGAGAGAGAGACTGGATGTTGAACACCAGATGACAGCAACCTTCCAAATTGTGAAAAATGCATATAAAATATGTCAGGTGCTGTATTTTCAGTAAAGGGAAACTAATTTTTACAAAATAGTAAAAAAGGAAGAAATGTGGCTTTAGTAAGGGAGCAGTCTTCAGAGAAATCAACATATACATATACCCTGCTACCATGATGGCCTAAAGCTTTAATGTGTTCTGAATGGCCTATTTGTATTAGGCAGCAGAGAGAGGGCTTAAAGTGTGCTTTGAAACGTCCTGCACCACTTCAGTGATGTCAGTATCACTTCTGGATTTATGTTAATTCCAATCACAAATATTTTGAACAGGGAAATTAAGAATAGACTTCTAATTATCAGGGGAGTAAAAGCTTTTAGGGAAAAAAGAAAAAAAATAAAGAAAAAAATTACAGATTCTAAAATAGAAGCAGATCAGTTTACAGAAAGAATTGCATGAACTGTGCACCTTTGGTAGGCAGCCTTCATAACTAGATGGTTTCTGTGGTATTTTTTTTTTTCCATTAAAAGTCTGGTGATATACTAATCAACAAGACATTCTGAGGCGCTGAAAAAATTGGGAGAAGGAACTTTTTTTCAGTGTGAATTCTTCTTAAGTAGGGATTTTATATGCTACATTTACGCTGCCCTATTAAATTTGGGATGAATACAAATATATGTTGTTTTTCTGCAGTGACTTTTTTAACATTCCAATGCAAAAATTGTCTTTACATTCTTGACAATTATAGTTAATTGTCAAAAGGAGAGAAGAAGGTTAAAGGGGTAACAGATTCCAAGGGGTCAATTTCTGCTATGTTATGTTTGCACATTAGTTTGATTTACTGATTTCCAAGCCTGATTTACTGATTACTGAAGCCTACAGGAATACATCACAGAGCATAATTTGGCCCAAAATGTATACAACTATAAATCTAATTCTTTATTTAAATAGCTAGATAAAACTTGTTTTGTTTTGTTTTTAAAATATTCAGAGCTTTTTCTATTGTCTTCTGCTGATAAACTGTGGGATTTACAATTTTAGGAATTCTATCCCCTTAGCTCAGCAGTTATGCATGATTAAAAGCCTAACCACTTTGTTCTAAGAAAGGCTCTTTCTCCTCTTCATTTTTCAGTCTGTACCTCTCTGTAGTAGCAGTTATTTCTATATCCTTTCTCAGAAGATAATGCTTACAGAAAACATAAATGGCAGGATTAATAGAATTAAAATTATGTTTACCAAAAATGGTATGAAAAGAGAAAAGAGAGTTTGTATGGCATGACATATGCTATAGGGATAACTTGTCTGTCTGTAGAAATTTATACTATGGGTTAGATTTTATTTTTCAAATGTGGGCATGCAGTAATCTGAACATTACTCTTGGGAGGAAGAGAAAGCTAATTCCTAAGAAAAGAAGAAACATCAAATATGTGTAACATGAATCCCTTTAGGAGAAATGGAAATGGAAAATTTACTTTATTCATTTACTTTTTGTAATTTTAATTTTATTTGCTTGCTTAGTATAGATTGAGGGCAGCTAGAAAGACCAAAGGCTGTATCAGCAAAGAGAATGTCATTCTTCAAACTCTAGGAGAAAGAATTACAAATTTTGTTGGAAAAGATTCTGATTTTCTTTGGCAAGTGTTTTGATGAACAGTTTGCATAATGTACTTGGTACTCCTTGAGCATCTAGTCTTACTATTTTTCTTGCTTTACGTGTTAGATTGTATCTATTGATTGAATATTGAAGGCCTTTAATCTTTTTAATCTTTCATAAAGGAAGAGTAGAGGTATTTGATTTTCCTCCACTGAACTGATGAAGATAGACTTAAAAGCCGATTTTATAGTTCACAGCTTAGTCTGGATCTCTTTTTACTAGAAAAGTGCCCTGTAGTTGTATATGTATATAGCTACTGGTTAAAATGTCCACAGGTGTGGCTAAAGAATCTGTAGTACAGTTCTTTACTTTTTAGGGTTCTGGTACATAGCACAAGTGAGTTTCTTGTCAGTGCATAATAGTAAAGGTCAGTCAAAACCAAATCTAGAGCCGAAAAGGAATAAAATGAAAGCTAAAAATCAAAATAAAGGAATAGTAGCCTGGTAAATAAGCTTGGTTCTGTCACAAAGTGAAAGTTTATGATGAAGCTCTTTGTTGCTGCTGTTTAACAGCTTTGAGCTATACTGTCCGAGCAAAAAAACACCAAAGTATCTTGAGAAATGAGGTTCAGCCACTGTTCTTGATTGGAGTCGGTTCAGCCTACCTGTAAAGTGTAATACTCTGAAGATCCCAGCACTTGGTGAAGACAAGTCCTTAAACCTGTAACTATGTGGTAACAGGCTGCTACAACTTGCTGATTAACAGGAGGAAGGGGCACAAACTGTTCTTATTTGCACATTTGTTTCATTTCTTTCCCATCTCCAGAGAGTTTTAATTACAATAACCTGAAGCTTTTTATATAGGAGTAATAGAATACTGCTTGTCCTGGTTTCAGCTGGGATAATTTTCTTCCTAGTAGCTGGTATAGTGTTATGTTTTGGGTTCAGTATGAGAAGAATGTTGATAACACACTGATGTTTTCAGTTGTTGCTAAGTAGCATTTATACCAGGTCAAGGATTTTTCAGCTTCTCATGTCCAGCCAGCAAGAAGGCTGAAGGGGCACAAGGAGTTGGGAGGGGACACAGCCAGGGCAGCCAACCCAAACTGGCCAAAGGGGTATTCCATACCGTGTGACATCATGTCCAATATATAAACTGGGGGGAGTTGACCGGGGGTGGGGATTGCTGCTTAGGAACTAACTGGGCATCAGTCAGCGAGTGGTGAGCAATTGCATTGTGCATCACTT
Organism: Haliaeetus albicilla; assembly: GCF_947461875.1. Lineage (NCBI taxonomy): Eukaryota > Metazoa > Chordata > Aves > Accipitriformes > Accipitridae > Haliaeetus > Haliaeetus albicilla. The sequence goes on from NC_091485.1 coordinate 43,547,904, forward strand.
GTTTTGTATATTCTAATTCTTTTATTAGCATTATTGTTGGTGGTTTATTATTATTATTATTATCATTATCATTATTTTCTTCCTTTCTGTCCTATTAAACTGTCTTTATCTCAACCCATGAGTTTTACTTTTTTTTTCCCATTCCCTCCCCCATCCCACTGGCTGGGGGGGAAGTAAGTGAGCAGCTGTGTGGTGCTTAGTTGCCGGCTGGGGTTAAACCACGACACTGATACAAAGTCAAAAGAACTGGATCTGCAGTACCATAAATGAAAGTTGTCATAAGAAAAATTTGAAACCTCTACAGGTGTTGAGCTGAAACCCGTCTTGTGAAGAGGAGGTAGGGACTGTGTTCCCTATATGGCAACTGGGGACTATATCCTGTATGGTAATCTGCTGGGAATATTGGTATTGTATGATGGGGATATGATAGCATAGGTATAGCCTTGCAGCTAATGGTTGTAACAGAGAGAATGATTTACAGATTAAGGATTATGTTTAGAACAGCATAGCAACATGCTTAATGGAAGTTGGAAAGAGCCTTCATTGTGACTTCCTGGTTTCAGGCATTTTTTGCAACTTCTAAATAGTGACCAGCATATGCCAAAGTGAAAACAGTAGAAAGAAAGAGATGTCCACATAGCCAGTGGATATTTATACTATACAGCAAGAACTGAGGCAGATGACTAATACTGAAAATACAAAAGACGGGTGCATTTTATTAAACTTGTAAATGTATATATTTTATTATTTTAGCTATGCTTTCACATCTTTTATGCCAGGGGTCTGGTTTGATCTGAAAGTCCTTTCTGCTTGGTCCTCAGTTGCTCTCCAGCAATTTTTAACATAATGTTGATTTGTTACCCAGCTACCGGGTATATTGTCATGGTATAACTTGTTTACTTCACAGGAAGTTGGATATTTCTGCTTTATGTATAAATTCAGTGCTTTCAGGAGGAAAACATTTGACTTCTAAAGATCACTAAGAAAGTTTTGCTTTTTTTTACCCATGCTTGGACACGAGGGCTTGAAGCCAGCTTGCTTTGATTCCTGGAGGAACTCATAGACATTTCAGCTTAGTCACTGCTGTTGCCAACAGCCTCTGGCAGATGTATTACACTCTCTAGAGCTCAACTAATGAACTTTAGGTTTGTTGTTATGGAAAGACATAAATTAAATGTACCATTCTGGCAAAAAAAGTTTAAATTGAGAAGAAATTTGTATTTTGATGAGAAGCAAATAGGTCTAATCTTCACAAGTAAAATATTTTCATGTTGGAAACTTCTGTGAGATGAAGAAACTGTCTTGTTCAGAAAAAACAATGATCTATAATGACAAGGCTGCTATGGCAAGAAGCATCAAAGCTACAAAAATTTTTAAATTGCTCTTCACTGTTCAACTAAAGCAGTGACTCAATCACATACAGAAACTGATTAATTCTTTTTTGAAAGAATTTAAGGTTTTAACTTGCTTATGTCATTGTGATGAAAAAAGTTTTTCTGACAGTCATCTCTGATTTATAAATGTGTGTGTGCATGTGTGTGGTGTCATGTTTGATGTTGAGGATTAATGATGGGATGCAGGAGATTTAGGCTCAAGTTTCCATCCAGAAAACTACTGGGTACTGTACACTATGAGGGCCTTTTAGATTTCAAGTTCTGCATTAGCCTAAAAACCCCTACCAAAGGATTTGTCACTGGTTTCCTAGTAGCTGTACTTAATGTGGAGAACTCTCTCAGCATTTGAGTATTGCAGTCCATCTCCTCTCAACAATAGTTTGTAATGTAAAGTATTACTCTGAATATTAGCTTGAAGATATCTTTGCACAACATTATTGATCATGATCTTTTTGGCTTATTAAATAATATTACAAACTGCTGTTGAAACACTTAATCTGGGAAAGTATATCTGTACAACTTTTGTCAGGTAATTCCGTATTGAGAAGTGTAGAATATTAATTCCTTAATTAATTAATTAATAAGACTCCTTCTTCAGATAAACTGATCTGAATTAGGAGGGCCTGTGGGCTTCATCAGAGACACAGCCTTACTTGTATGAAGAGATCTTTGTTGTAGTTAGGATATGACAAAGCTCCACATACATGTGTGAGGAAGCCATTTCTTTGTGGCTGTTCTACTCCTATCTGAAAAGTCAAGACTTAATAAAGCCTAAAAAGCCAATCTTCCTGAGTGGAAAATGGTGTTTGTGTTATATATTTTTATAGAGAAAAGCAGAATCTAGGACAACTTCTGGTTATAGATGGGTCTAACTTATTGTACATTTGATTAAGCACTATACCTTTAAAGCTGTACATAAATGTTGTATAAATATGTAACGCTTCTAATGTTAGTAAAACCTGTCCAATATCATACACTGCATGCATTAAAATAGTTTTATTTCTCTCAGGTCAACTTCTTTGTGTATTTTCCTGTATCAAGGAACAAGTTCTTATTCTTTGAAGTGAAATATTTGTGACTATGTAGTGATTTTTACTCACTAGGTCTGTGATTGGTTTTGTACTCACATTTAAACATACAGCAGCTTTTAGACTATTTTCAGTACGACATGTGCATTCAATTAGCTTCAAAAGGCTACCATAAAAGCAATAACTGAAGAAATGTAGTTTAAATATATCTGGTATATTTTTCTGTTACAGCAAGTAGAACAGCATCACAAGAAGTTTCTGAGATTTCATTTCAAGTTTTCAGTTTCTTTGAGCATAGAAAAGAGATTGTTGAGAGTTTATGATAGCAGTGATGGTTGGAAGGGCCCCATTTATTAAACTGATGGAACAAGCATCATTAGTACAATATGACCATGTGCTCTCTGTCTACCCTTTGGAATCACTGGTGTCACACACTATGAATTTGTAGCAAACTATTTGTCCTGGCTGCTGTCTGCAGAGGAAAAATACAGCCAAGAGTAAAACTTGGTATGGTTTCAGACACAGAAATATTTGAGGCAGTCCACCTTTTCATGGGCCAACTTCTAAGATATTATTGTTTGTCCTACACTTAACTTTCTTTGTCAAAATACTGTTTAAGTCACACAAAACAATATCTTATTGTTGAGGTCAAATTGACTTGCCTTTTATGAAAAGTACATTGCTTCATAAATGTATTGTATTTACTTGCAAGCTTATGGGAAAGATAATTTCTACCCATTTACAGATATTTGTTATGTTCTCCTGTGATTATGTAGTTGTTTTATTTCCAGAATCCCTGTCTCCTTCATGTGAACTTTTGCACAGAAATTAAAATATGTGCAGCTATTAAGAATTAATAGTTAAGTAATTAACAACTTTATATTTCTTAAATCTTTATTTTTCTCTTTAGTAGTGTTGGTGGTATTTTCCATGGTACTTTCCATGCAAACTAGATACATGTAGTATTTTATTGTCAAAATAATGTTTCAAGTAGTAAAATGGCAAGGGAATACTGACTGAGCTATTAATAAAACACACCAGCTTTTAGCTGGCAAAGCAGCCTTCTTTCCATCAAATATGTCTCAGCCTTTAATAAAGAAACTCAAGTAGTGTAGGTGAAAAATTACTTTTCTCACCCGGTCATCTGTCTGTCATGTATTATTCAGGTCACCAATGTTTGTCCTGAACTGTATCATTCTGTAGTTGTGTCAGGTATGAAATATGTTCAGTGTAATTCCATCAGACTTCACGAAGTTGATTAGAACAGATCACCTTTCGGCATGGGCACAAGTTATCTCAGCAGATTGAGTGAAAAAGACTTATTTATCTTTGCCTTATAATAAAGAAAGAGATGAACAAATTTATCCATTAACTTGAAAAGAGTCTCATATTTTGTGTGAAAACAAACTGAAGGCAGTAATTCTATTGAAAATATTTTAATACATGAATGTTTCTTTGAAAAAATATGTTTGTATTTGAAACCAGAAGATATAAACCTTAATCCGCATGCATTACATAACAAGCTTTTAAATTGTTCTTTTTTTTCACCTGAGCTAAATCATCAGAAACAATTAAATTGGTGTTGCTTTATTTTTGATACATTGTAAGGTTGTAATGACACTTTATTTCCTTAGAATTCAAGTGTTGGGGAAGGTCTAAATATAATGGTGTGTGATATATGTTTTGTTCTAATTAATAAGGATAGAAAATAGATATGAAATACTGTCAGAAATATCTATTAAGTAGACAATTCTTATTTCTCAAGGATAATAACTAAACCTCCATTCCACAATAATTTGGTAAAACAAATTTTACATTTTTTTTTTAGCATTGTGTACTTCCTATTATGGAGAACAACTCTGTGTGGCTACCGAGAAGGCATTAATGGCCTAAGCAACTTTTTTAAGATCTGTGATAACTCAATATAATCCCATCTCCAATACCCTTTCCAACTGAAAATACCCATGCCTGGTGTACAGCTCCTGTAGATGTTCAGTGCTATTGCTGTGGTGTGTAATTCCTAAAGCACTGCATCTCAGCAACAGAAAATTCATGATAGTCTGTCGGACAGACCAGGACTGTCCTGTCTGCCTGTGAACTGTTATACTGCTTGAAATGTAGATCCTCACCTGTGGAGGATGCAACTTATAGGTATTTATTTCATTCTGCACTAAGGGAAGTGTAGTATAATGGAGATGGCAGAACAACTTGGGCGGGATTTAACAACCAGCAGCTTCTGCTGGGCCACTGAGTCTCCATTGCAGGTTCACCTCTCTCCTGGCAAGGAGCAGAGGGCCTCGCTGCTGGGTTGCTCACTCTGGCTGAGTGCTCTCCTAGTGCAGTGGGGGACGTTGAAGCAAAGCTGGGCCTCAGCGCTTCCTGCTCCACTTCCTTTTTGTGAGAAAATGTAGCTTTAGGTGCCTGCCTCTGGAAAAGGGTGGAGGACAATGAATCCTGAGAGAGGGGAGCTTAAGACACAAACCCAAATTTTGTAGAGGGTTCCCAGTTTGCTGGGTTTTGTGCTCTCCCTTTTTGGCCATCCAGTAGATAAGCAGGGGCTAGTTTCTTAAGTCAGGGCTCTGAAATAATTCACTGCATCATAATATGAATTCACTGTGTCATAATATGAATACACAAGTTATTTTATTGATCCCAGCTTTACTGGTTTAAGGGCTCCGCCCAAGAAAAGTTTTGACTTTGTAGTTTTTAACAATACAGTACCACTATATCACAATTTGCTCAGTTATCACCTTTCTTCAGGAAGGCTGGTGAGAAACCTTATGTAAAAGCGAAAGTATAGATTTACTTTAGAAATTACTTATTGGCGCATGCTAACAAGGAGGGATGAGAGGGAAGCTTTCGAAACATTTTCCCACAGAAGTCTGTCTCTCTGGTGACCCAGGAGGGATACAAACCATCTAATTTCAGTCCTCCAAACAAAATGCACATCTGAGCTTTAAATCAGGGTATCTGAATGCCCCCCCTCGAACACCTCCATGATTTTTGGACTGGGTTCATGATTGTAACCAGCTTTCTAGATTTTACAGTGCTAAGTGTTTCAGAAAAGTAAAGTGTAGAAAACGTGCTGTTACTCTTTTAAAGTTTTATTAGAGCAATCTCCTTGCAAGAAACTTTTCTAAACTATGCCAGATTGTACAGAATATAACTCAGACTGACTTCTGTTAGAAACCTGGATCTATTAAGCTACCATTTTTTTGTCAAAACCTTATGTTAAAGTTTAAGATATTTTTATTTTATATGAAACAGTTAAAATCATCTTTGAATTTTAATTTTGGATCCTTACAATGAGGTTTAATAACTGCAGCACATGCTGGTATTTTGCTTTGAATAAATAGAAACCAAATTTAATATATCAAGATAAAACCTTAGATTTTGTCAAAGAATAAAAAAAGTCCCTAACCTCATTACCATTTTTCCCCGACTTAAAATATAAGAAAGATAATTTTAATAATAATGTATAATAGTAATAAAATAAAAACATAATCTTTATATTTCAGTGTTGACAATGAGAAGTGCTTTACTAACCTTTTATATATTTGAGCATTTTTCTGCATCTTTTTTCAAGCTGTTGTTGTGTTCAGTCTCTCTGCTCATCAGAAACCTTTAAGAGCCCTTTTTCCTCACTCTTTCATTCTCCATCCATTAATCTGTGTCTTTCCCCTCCCCAACTTGAAAAAGAGCTATACAGATTAAGGCCAGTTAATGGATGTAGTGGGTCACATTCTGCCCTCAGATACAAAGTCAGGGCTCAGCTCCTATTGAATCTACAAAGACTGCAACCAATGAAAGTTTTGGTTGTGTGTTTGAGGGTGAAAATTGGCTTAGCTCATTTAAGGAGATCATGTAATTCATTAATGGCTGCAGTTTGTGCTATGAAAAAGAGCACTAAAGCTCCATATAAATACTCGGCACAATGTGCTTGCCACTGTGGAAGGTGCAGGCAGAATATATAGCATGCTAACAATTGGTTTAAAGACCAAGGTTGCAACTTTTATTGAAACAGAATAGCTTAAACTGCGATGTTACTTGACAGATAATAGTCTCTGCAGATGTAAGTAACCGTAAAACCCAAGGGCACCAATCATGTGCTTCAGATCCCATGAAGATGTGATCTCCAAGCTGTACCAATACCAGGGAGGAATATAATTTCTCAAGGGTGCCAGTGTATCTTTGCTTCTGCTCTGTTCATTTTGTGGGGAATGCTGTGACATTTTGTGGTTTGGTAAAGTCAGATGCTGGAATAAAGAGATCAAATGAGTAATTTTCCTTTTACTTTTTTTTAAAAAGGGGAGAAAAAAGAAAAATCTGCTTCTATGTTCACTAAGCAAATGTGTTTTACATATAAACATGCAGTACTACAAAGATTCAGTTGAGAGATCAAATGAAGGAACCTAGAGTCTGTTATTTTTATTTAAAATTTGAATAAATCTTCTCATGAATTTTTGCAGTCATTACATCTTAGGAATGGCAATACTGATGTAAGGGAGTGAAAGGCTTTATTAGGCAAGTGATCCAAATACACGCAGTTGAAAAGTTCCTAGGGACTTCATTGTGTATTACTCTGATTAGAGTTTCTCTACTTCCAAAACAATCTTTTACATGGATTTGGGAACAGGTTATATGATGTTATATGGCAATAAGGTATGGTAGCAATTTCTGCCTCATAGCTTTCATGCCAGAAGAATATCAACTAAATATGAACCATGCCTTGTAATAAAATCCTGTTTAATGAAATACAGAGGTTATACTGTTTTGGGGGTATATAACCAGATTAATTCCCTGTGTACTTTGCTAGATTGTCCTGCATTTTTTTGACATCTATGGTGGAATTTAGCTTTAGATTAAGACACCTAAGTTCAGGTGTTTGAGTGAGAAATATTCTTCAGGAAGGGTAAAAAGGAAGATCAGAGGAACTACAGGTTAGTCACCTTCACCTCAGTCCCTGGGAAGGTGATAGAACAACTAATCCTTAAAACCATCTCCAAACACATGAAGGATGAGAACATGATTGGGAGTAGTCAGCACGGATTTACAAGGGGAAATCATGTTTAACTAACATTCTACAGTGAGGTGATTAACTTGGTGGACAACAGCAGAGCAGTGAGTGCTGTTTACGTCGATTTTAGTAAAGCCTTTGACCCTGTCTCCGATAACATCCTTATAGACAAAATGACAAATCACAGGTTAGATAGGTGGACCATGATGTGGATTGAAAATTGGCTTAACAGCTGGGTCCAGAAGGTTATGATAAGTGGCGTGAAGTCCATTTGGAGGCAAGTAACTAGTAGCATACCACAGGAATTGATACTGGGGCCAATACTGTTTAACGTCTTCATTAATGACCTGGACAATGGGACAGAGTGAACCCTCAGCAAGTTCACAGATGATACAAAACTGTGAGAAGTGGCTGATACACCAAAGGTCATGTTGCCACTTAGCGGGATCTTGACAGGCTGAAGAATTGGGCTGAGGGGAACATCATGAAGTTCAACAAGGGGAAATACAAAGTGCTGCACCTGGAGAATAATAACCCCAAGCACCCATACAAGACCAGCTGGAAAGTAGCTCTGCGGAGAAGACCCTTGCAGTCCTGGTAAACCACAAGCTGACCATAAGTCAGCAATGTACCCTTGCATCAAAGAAGATCAACAGCATACTAGGCTGCATTTTGAAAAGCATTGTCAGCAGGTCAAGGGAGGTGAACCTTCCCCTCTACTCAGCGCTGGTGAGACACATCTTGAGTGCTGTGTTCTGTTCTGGGCTCTTCAGTACAAGAAGGATATGGGCTTGCTGGAGAAAGTCCAGTGAAGGGCCATAAAGATGATTAAGGGACTGAAACCTCTTTCATGTTATAAGAAGCTGAGAAAACTGGGACTATACAGCCTGGAGAAGAGATGCCTCAGGGGGTTCTTATTAATGCATACAGGTACCTGATGGGAGGGAATGAAGAAGAGGCAGCCAGACTCCTATCAGTAGAGCCCACTGACAGGACAAGATGCAATAGCCACAACTGAAAATACAGAAAATGCTACTTAAATATAAGAAAAAACTTTCTGCCTTGAGGGTGGTCAAACACTAGAACATGTTGCCCTGATAGGTTGTGGAATCTCCATCTGTGGAGATAATCAAAACCAACCTGGACATGATTCTGGGCAACCTGCTATAGATTAACCTGCTTAAGCAAGAGGTTTGGACTAGATAATCTCAAGAGGCACCTTCCAATCCCAGCAATTCTCTAATTCTGTGATATTCATTAATATTTGAGCTATTTAGGTCACAGTAAAGCAGACGCTGACGTTTGAGAAGCTGAGTTGTTATTTGAACTCAGTTGAACTTGATCAAGTTACATGCATGTAGGTATCTGGTGCCATTTTACATGTTCTAGTGTATCTCTGATATACAGGGCTGACAAATATGGCAAAAGATAAATGCAAATCTTACACTATTCTGCAGCTCTATCTGGAGTCTTGTCATGTTACTTTAGGACACCTTTGGTAACAAGATTGACCACTCTAACTGCATTGACTAGATCTCTGTTGACTGTAACATGACCTTGGATGCCTAATTCAATGCAGAGCTCTAAACTTAGGTGTCTCAGATTGTGATGGCTCGACAACCCCTGTTGCAAAAGCAAGTTGGTCAATACCAGGATTTGTGTGCATTGTATATATGTATGTAGTATATTTAGACACTATAACTCTCTATTTAAATTGGAATGGAGTATAAAGAATTTTCTCCTGTTCATCTCTAGGTCTTCCAGATGAATAATTAACTGTATGTAACAATCTATCCTTCTTCCTCAGGAGGAAGTGTATTAGATGGTCCCTTCTTCAGCTTAACTAAGCCAAAATGATATGAGGAAACTGGCACGCATTTTTTGAGGACAAACTGGAAATTGTTAAAATTAACCTGTGTTGATCATTGACGTTGTTGAATTTCCATTTATATTCCACCAAACCTACTTAATATGGTAAATGAGTTGATGAAAATTTGATTGTGGTCTTTCTGTGCTGTGGGTCTAGAGATTAATGTTACTATGGATGTATAGTACTTACTTTGAAGATTTCTGGAGTAGTTAGAACATGTCAGGTCTCTCTTGCAATGGTGCAACCTTCTCTGTATTGGGCAAGTTAGATTCTGATTTTCAAAATATAGAATCAGATACTATATCTCAAAATCATGTTATCATGGATAGTCAGTAACATTTGGTTGGGGTTTTTTATGTAAAGAGAAGAAAGAAGTCTGTTGTACAAGCCAAAGTGTTAGTTGTACAAAACAAACTGTAGAAATATTTGTCACCATTTTTTAAAAAAAATGTTTGTTGCTAGTGTAGGTCAAAGCACTTTTTTGTCAGTGCTTTAGGCATAAGTGTGTTAAAACCAATATTGAGAAAAAGTCATTTTTCATGGTAGTAGCTGCTTTCACAATGGAATGAATGACTCACCAAAAACTTGGGCAAAATAAAATCTAACTCTAGTAATTCTAATGAGGTAACATGATGATTAAAAATAGTTGATTAAATAAAGTTAATCACACTGTGAGGGAAACCTTAACCTGATAATGCTGCTAAATTCAGACCTTATGAGCTTAGTGAGTCAAGTGGTTAGTTTACTTCTGTTAAATTCCTCCTCCTTTGATGAGGACATATTTATATTAGGTGCAGACAACATTTTACTAGTGATCTTGCAAACATTTAACCATGCTGATTCTTCCATTCAAAAACATCTGCTCAGTGAGAATTCTGTCTGCATTCATGTGACTCTGCCAGATATGTCAGTAGGCTGTTCAAGGGTAGACATCTTTAAAAAGAGTAAGCTTTGAAAAAAACATGAATCAACATTTAGCTTCAAACAGAATTAGAGTGGAGTTAAACTGATATCAAAACAGTTAGGAAGTTTGCCTTGTCATGATGTTAGAGATAGTGATGCAGTATGTTTCAGCAAGGAAGTTTGCAGGTAGCATTTTCAAAATCAATGCACTTATTAAACTGTATATGGATTTTTTTATATTTACATAATGATAATTTAATTGCTTTTATTTGCTGTAAATGTATTTAAAATATAACTTTTACCTTCATGCTTTTTAAGTGTCTTAAGTTATGTTTATAGTGCTGTATACTTCACCTTTCAGAAACACTGATTTAATCTCTAAGAGCCAAAGCTTTGTTGTCAACCTCTATTTCTAGCTTTTTCTTCATTAATAAATGTGCTTAGAACTAAATTTGACATACATAGATTTTTTTAACCAAGAATTAATTATTATTTACAATATTGGGAAATAAATTGATATAGTTAGAAAGTTATATTGGATTTAAATGAGTATTTTAGATAAATACAATTCTCATCTCCAGTTCCCATTCTTTGCACTTGTGAACATTAATTTGTAGAATTAAGGTTATCTAGACAGAATTCAAGCTGGTATGGTACCACATGGCAAAGTATGTCCCAAATGTCACATATTTTCAGGCTGCTTTAAAGTTGTACCAAGTCCACAAACTATACAAGATTTCTTATCACACAGCCTCTGAAAGTCACCCAGAGATATAAATTCAGGAGAGTATATGCCCACAGTAACTTTTAGTCATGTTTTAAGAGTTTGCTCTAGTAATGAGAAGTATCTGGTTTTGTAGAGAAAAGGGAAAAAAAAAAACCAAACCAAAAAAAGCCTTGAGAGTTTCTCAACAAAACAGCTGTTGGCACACATTTTGAAAGTTTGAAGAAGAGGACATAGACTGGTTCGGTACGAATGTGCAGCTCATAATTTTACAAAAGTAACACTGCACAAATCATTACACTGTCATGTTTAATACATAAGAAACACGACACAGAGAATATGCTTTGTTACTTTATAATGAAATACTTCTATCTGTGAGAGTTCAAATGTGTGTATTTGCTAATGGTCAGAACATAACATATTGTCTGGAACATTCTTCATTAGAGGTCTTATCCACCAAGAATTTGCAGCTCCCACTGAGATCAAAGAATTCCAAATTTGCTTAATTCTTTTCAAGCTGTTCCCTTGAGTTCAACACATTAAGCTGACCTTTAGTCCACTAAATGATGACTTCCTTGTTTGGTTGTTTTTTTTTAAGGAAGTTGTTTCTTCATGCTTCTCCTGAACAAGTCTGTGGGACCCAGTTTAATTTTCTTTAAGGAATGTCAGTGACTAGATTTTTAGATTTATTTGGTATTACCAAAGCATATTGTGGTAAAATGTATAATACAAAATGAATTGCAAGGATGTAAAACTTAATGCCATCTGGGTTTTTGTAGCACCCCATGGAACTTACAAAATAATTATTTGGTCCCATGTGGCTGCAATATTTTAAGTAGTAATGTTGCAGATGAGTTGGAGTTTTTTTTCTAAACACATTTAGAAGCAGCATTTTTCTTTTAGAAATTTAATACTGTCATCTTTTTATTTGATAAAAATCTGCATTTTGAATTAAATTTAATAAAACCCAAGCTTCAGAATGGTGTAAGGGCAGATCTCTCTTTTTATTTTAAAAGATGCAACATTTCATCAGGAAACAGGTCAAATCCAGAGTTCATCAGGTCCATAACACAATTTTAAATTCTCTTTTATGATACTCTTCTGAGTAGTGGAGCTGCTTTATATAATTCCATACTTCTTATAAAATGAACAAATAAGCAATATTCTTTCCATATTGCCTCATTTTGTGCAATTTTCTGGCTTCATTCTGTTTTAGTTTAACTATTCCTCTGTCATTTTGCATATATAACAGTATTATATAATAATATTGATGAGGTGTTAGGTACTAAGACTGCGGAGTTTACTTATTGAAAAAAACAATGTCTCTAATACTACCCACTGTATCAATTTTACTTTGAAGAAGTGTTTTCAAGGTGATTTCACAAGCTTCTATTTCTATTCTGGACACTGCAAACCTTGATTCAGTGTGTGTATATTTTCAGAACTGATATTGCTTGATTGTAGTTATACTAATGTTAAACTGAAATAAGATATGCATGTAGTATAGTTATGAAATTACCTGTCTAGTAAATAGTGCTCTTATTGAGTCCCTAAATGTGTGTATGGTTTCAGTGTTATGGTTATATAAGATAGCTTGAGTGTGTCCCATTTTCACCCCATAAATTAAAGCTGGCCAGGGTCAACTGTAAGTTATGTTTATTTTTTTCTCATTGAAAGTATTTGCTTTTTACATTTATGTAACCTTTTTTTTCTTTTTTTTCTTTTAAATTTTTTTTTCTTTGGAACTGCCACTCCTTTATGTATTTCTCTCTTCCTTTGAAAGATGCACACCCTCTGTCACATAACTGGAAACATTCCTGCAATTTATGCAATTTTATGTGTGTGTGTTACCACAGTCTACATTCTTTTAAAAATAATCATGTCTCAAATTAAGTAAACTTTTGATATCTCAGACAGTAATGGAGTGTATGCATGCCACCACAGATGTGTGTGCCACCACAGGCTGGGAATAGGTTATAAATCAGTAGGCAGGAAAGAGGGAGAGAGGACCTATCCCATACTGGTGAAATTGCTGGGACTGGTGCTGCACAAAAAGACCTCTGTCTCTTAACCTTAAATTAAAAAAAAAATAATTGTGTGCTGTTTAGCTTGATGTCTGTTTTCTCTTAGCTTATAAGCAAATAGAAACTGAGATGCAGCTAAAAAAAAAAAAAGGAAACAAAACCCAGAAAATGTTTCAATAAAAAAATTAAATATGTCCCATTTTATTTCTTCATCTAGAAGTGTTGAAATATATCACCTGTACCTTGCTTATGAGGATCCTTCAGGGTCATTTTCAATAGAAAAGTATCTTTTTACTTGCTTGAGTATCTGGACTTTGTTAGAGATTAAAAGCAGCGATAAAAAAAAAAAGAGCATAATGAATTTTCATTGTATTTAGTTAAAGTCTGCTAAAATCCAACATTTTCATAACTTTTATGATAGAAGTAAAGCACCCAACCTGGCAATACTTGTGTTTTAAATCTTTGGCTCTGAAGAGGTAGGGACTCTCTTTTCCAAAACTTGTATTTTAAGCACGTGTGTGCTTCCTTTGCAGCTGTTGGAAGTTTTTATGGACTTTTGTCTTAATAATTAATCTGAGAAAAAGATGCTGTAGATTCACCCCATTTCTTCTGTCACGTAATGAAGACTCTGAAACACCACTAGGCTTTCTACGACTAGTATTATTGCAAAATTTCCTTTATTCAGTTATTATCATCAAAAAGAGGCAAAAAATGAGTCATGCATTCCACAAAATGGTATGGTATTGGGTTTGTGTGGCAAGGTTTTGGTAGCGGGGGGGCTATAGGGGTGGCTTCTCTGAGAAGCTGCCAGAAGCTTCCCCTATGTCCAATAGAGCCAATGCCAGCCGGCTCCAAGACAGATCCACTGCTGGCCAAAGCCGAGCCCATCAGCAATGGTGGTAGCACCTCTGGAAGTACGTGTTTAAGAAGGGGGGAAAAACCCTGTACAACAGAAACTTCAGCCAGAGATAGAAGTGAGAACATGTGAGAGAACCAACCCTGCAGATCCCCAGGTCAGTGAAGAAGGAGGGGGAGGAGCTGCTCCAGGCACCGGAGCAGAGATTCCCCTGCAGCCCATGGGAAAGACCATGGTGAGGCAGGCTGTCCCCTTGCAGCCCATGGAGGTCCACAGCGGAGCAGATATGCACCTGCAGCCTGGGGAGGACCCCACGCCAGAGCGAGTGGGTGCCTGAAGGAGGCTGTGACCCCATGGGAAGCCCATGCTGGAGCAGGCTCCTGGCAGGACCTGTGGACCCGTGGAGAGAGGAGCCCACGCTGGAGCAGGTTATCTGGCAGGACTTGTGACCCCATGGGGGACCCACGCTGGAGCAGCCTGTGCCTGAAGGACTGCAGCCCGTGGGGAGGACCCACGTTGGAGCAGTTTGTGGAGGACTGTCTGCCATGGGAGGGACCCCACGCTGGAGCAGGGGAAGAGTGTGAGGAGTCCTGCCCCTGAGGAGGAAGGAGCGGCAGAGACAACATGTGATGAACTGACCCCAACCCCCATTCCCCATCCCCCAGCACCACTGGGAAGGAGGAGGTAGAGAAAATTGGGAATGAAGTTAAGCCCAGGAAGAAGGGAGGGGTGGGGGGAACGTGTTTTCAGATTTGGTTTTATTTCTCATTATCTTATTCTGATTTGATTGTTAATAAATTAAACCGATATTCCCCAAATCAAGTTTGCTTTGCCTGCTACGGTAATTGGTGAGTGATCTCTCCCTGTCCTTATCTCGACCCAGAAGCCTTTTGTTATATTTTCCCTCCCCTGTCCAGCTGAGGAGGGGGAGTGATAGAGCGGCTTTGGTGGGCACCTGGCATCCAGCCAGGGTCAACCCACCACAGGTACTCTCAATGGAAAAAGAGATTTCAAATCATGGACTGTGGAGCTGCCACACTGCTTATGATCTTCATCTTGTATTTACTCTTCAAGATATGTATTGAAAATAACTTTAACACAGCTAAAAATTTGACCTGTTTTTTCATTTGTTATCATTCAATAAAGCAGCAGTTTTGGATATCAGACAACTAGTTAAGGCCTATTTTACCTAACCATAAGCTTTTTTCTTAGAGTTTTTAATATCCAATTCTTCGCATTGATATGGGCTAGTACAATTTAAGAAGATACAGAAAGCAAGGAAAATTCTTATTGCAATCAGTGGGGTAGTTTACATTTACGAGGACTGAATCCAGAATTCATACAAGTGAGAGGTGGTGGTGAAAATTGAGAACTGTAACTGATGCATTTCAGTGGTACTGGAAAATACTGCAGATTACTGCTTGCAACACTTTCAAATGTATTGCAGTGTACCCAGGATAATTTTCTAGACAATCACTTAACATTACCAAACCTGTATGTGTCACATGACAGTATATGAAATTTGGGGGGTGGAGGGGAGGCAGGAAGAAGAAGAAAAGGAATGGCTATGAATTTTCTTTGAAATTCCATGCTTTTGTTATTTTTTGCCCAGCAAATCAGTGTTTATATTACGTGCTGATTAATGGTCTTGCAGGATTCCTTTTTAGTGAATTTTCACAAGGTAGCAGGAGAAAGAGCAATGCAGATGGAAATGAAAGCATCTACAAAAGCAGTTGATGTTGTTCATAAATAAATTAAGCAGTTCGGCATACAATGACTGTACTCAGGAAGAATACATATTAGCAATTCTCTATGGTATTGATCCTTCAAACTAAGTCATGTGTGCCACAGTTAAACACTTCTGTGTATTTTAAAGCTGTCATTTGTAAGTTTGAGCAAAGTACAATATAGTCCTTAAGGGAAGATGCCTAATAACAGGTAGACTTGCAGTCAGAGTTCACTGTTTTTTCTTCATCTTTAATTCAGTAGGAAGTCTTTATAGGTAGGAAATGAGGGTCCCATTTGTACTTGCCACTGGAGAGCTGCGGTTTGTAGAGTGGCCTTCATTGTCAGGACTAGCCATGCACAGTTGGTGTATTGCTATGAAGCTCTTTTTCTTGAGTATTGGTTGAATCACTGGCAGATGAGAGAAGGTCCAAGCTGATATAGCGCCTCAGCAATCTGATTCTGCCTGTTGTGACCTATTACACTTTATTTCACAGTGTCTGGTCCATAAAATACTTCCTGTCCACATTATCCTTCTCTCAGATTGGCTTGAAAGCACAAGCTTATTTCATGCTTACTTTCTGTGTGAGTGATACATGTGTGTGGATGCACATGCATGCGTGAATTTAAGATGCATTTGTTTCTTGAGTACTTTAAAGGACTCTTTACTAAAAGCAACTGATTATAGTTACATTTTCAAGGATATTAATAAGACAAAAGATATGTATAAATAAAAAATAATAATTGAAAGAGAATGTGGAAAAACATGGCTCTGTTATAAGTTGGTTCTATTGTTCAGTGCAATGTTGAAAACAGTACTCTGAAGAAAACCCTGTACAAAATATACCATAAAGCTTTACATGAGATTTTATACAGATTCATAGAATCATAGAAAGATTTGGGCTGGAAGGGACTTTTAAAGATCATCTACTTCCCATTCCATCCCTGCCCCTGCCATGGGCAGGCATATCATCCACTAGATCAGGTTGCTTAAAGCCCCATCCAGCCTGACCTTGACTACCTGCAGGGATGGGGCATCCACAACTCTGGACAATGTGTTCTGTTGTTTCACTACCCTCATTGTGAAAAACTTCTTCCTTATATCTAACCTAAATCTACCCTCTTTCAGTTTAAAGCCATTACCCCTTGTCCTGTCACTACAGGCCCTTGTAAAAACATAGATGAGGCTGACTGGTAGATAGTTCCCAGGGTCCTCCTTTTCACCATTTTTAAAAATGGGTGTGATGTTTCCCTTTTTCCAGTCACTGGAGACTTCATCTGACTGATTCTTAGGTTCCTCAGAATCTTAAAAGAATACAGTATCATATAGAAATGAGGAACCAAATACAACAAAACTGTTACTTTTGTATATATTGGTTAAATTAAAAAAAAGCATGGTGGAAAATTATGACAAGATCTATTAGTTGAGATTCACTACAAATATCTTACTCTACTGGGTGTGATCTACTATCAGGTTTGGCATGTGATAATGATGTTACTTTTGAAAAGGTAGTTGTATATTGGTGTATGAGAGGAGAAAGGTGTCTTACAGAACACAGTCTGTGTGGAGCAAAAAATTCTATGCATCATAATAGGTAATTACCTTGCTGCTGGTTTGCTGTCTTCAGCTAAAGGAAAATAATTGCTGATTAAACAGCTTGGTTATCCAGAGACTTGATTATATGGTATTTCTATACGGAATTATGCTTACATGCAACTGCAGAGCTCTGGAATAGAGGAATGGTTATATTATTTGAACAGTATTTTATGTATCTTTTTCATGATTTCAGAAATCTTGTTAGTGTTTTCCTTTTACACCATGTGTGCCTGCATGTGGCTTGTGATGAGCTTTGCAGTTGGTTTCTTTACATTTCTATGTTATAATATGCAGGTTATTAATACAATGCAGTAAATTACTTTTTAATTGGCACCCCAAGTGATAACTGAAATTTGCCACCTATATGGAGGCCCTGATTATTATAAACATATAGCAAGAGTAAAAATTCCATTATTTTCCTTAAAGAAATAAAAATCACAGTAGATATCACTAAAGATTTTATTTAAATAAAACCGTATAATTGTTGTCGTGGTTTAACCTCCATAGACAGCTAAGCACCACACAGCCACTTGCTCACTCCCCTCACAGTAGAATGGCGGAGAGGATCAGAAGGGTAAAAGTGAGAAAAATCACAGGTTGAGATAAAGACATTTTAACAGGTAAAGCAAAAGCTGCGCACACAAGCAAAGCAAAATAAGGAATTCATTCACTGCTTCCCAGATGTTTAGCCATTTCCAGGAGAGCAGGGCTTCATCATGTTTAACAGTTCCTTGGGAAGACAAATGCCACCACTTCGAATGTCCCCCCACTTCCTCCTTCTCCCCCCAGCTTTTATTGCTGAGCATGACGTCATACAGTCTGGCATATCCCTGTGGTCAGTTGGGGTCAGCTGTCCCAGCTGTGTCCCCTCCCAACTCCTTGTGCCCCCCCAGCCTCCTCGCTGGTGGGGTGGGGTGAGAAGCAGAAAAGGCCTTGGCTCTGTGTAAGGGCTGCTCAGCAGTAACGAAAACATCCCTGTGTTATCAACACTGGTTTGGTCACAAATTCAGAACATAGCACCATACAATCTGTTATGAAGAAAGTTAACTCTATTCCAGCCAAACCCAGTACAACTCTGAAGGTAATTTATGCAGCAGATAAAACAGAAAGGAAGCACCGTGAAGTAACTACCTGAACACAAAACACAGGGCTATTGCTAGGGGTTGTAATCCAGCAGAGAGTTTGAACACATTTAACTTCTTGGCAATTAGGCAGCCCTGTTAAGTCAAAAGAGCAGAAACTCAGGGTGGAGTCTTAGTCTTGTTGGCATCAACAGTAAGGCTTCCAAGGCAACAGACCCACCACTCCTTATAGGTTCCTTCAGACAGAAAATTATAAACAGAAGCACAGACTCCAGATGTTAAATCCAATTCAGAGATCAGACCTCTACAAAGGAAATTTGGGAAAAGTTAGAGACTACTCAGCCAGAATGTGTAGCTACCTGTTGGCAGAGTTATCAGTCTCTTTCTGGTAAGCTCTCTAACATCTGCCATGATAGAATATTAGGACCTCTGTCCAAGATAATTTTTGCCTTCATGTTCTTGTAATGAATGTACTGGAAAGAGCTCCCAAACAATGGCTAGTTACATTGTATAGGTGATTATTTCTACTTCTACTACATTTAAAAAGCTTTTTTTCCCCCAGTTATTCTTTGTTTATTTAGGGGTGGTGGGGTTTTTTAGCTTTTTGATTCTGATTTTTTTCTGTCTCCAGCAGGGGAAGCAATTCCAAAGTCTTTCTACTGTTTCAGTGTGCTTTTTTCTTTATTGTGCCTCCAGGCAGAATTTTCCTAAGATTGTAAGTCCAGCCTATTCAAGTGGCTGATTGACTGCAGGGTGCAGAGGTTGAGGAATTTCTGGCAGCAAGTCAACTTGCGGCAATAAAAGCTATTTTTTTTCCCAACACCATCAGTTCCCATTACATGGACACCACAAAGGCCCCAAAAGATAAAATCAGCTGCAGAAAGTATTCACAGTTCTCACTTATTCTGGAAGCTAATTTTGCAAACAGCTTTTTGCCAACTGCATTTTCAGAAGTAATGCTGAATCTGGAATTGGCACATTATCCTTGACTTCCTTCCCCTCCACTCTCAACACCCACTCAGCTCCTTCATACAGACGTTGCTCAAAGCAAGTCATGAGGCATAAAGGCAGAATAGGAGTCAAACTGCCACAAGAAAACTTTGAAGTAATGTGGATTTAGTTTAAGCATGTCAGAAGAGTATCCCTTGCAAAACAAGTACTAAAAGGTGCAAGAGAGAGCATTTGCATGCCAGTTTGAAGCAAAGCTTTCCTTCTGGTCCAAGGCATTTTTATCTCCCAATAGATTTGTGTGGTTTTCATTTTCTTCTTTCCAAACTAAAAGAATTTTTGCATTTAGGGGTAAAAAGGAGGGCACAAACTCATTAGTTTTTCACATAGTCCACTCTTTCTTTAGAAATCATGATGGTGTCTTATGAGTGAAAATAAACAAGTGCACTTTTATAAATGAACATCTTCAAAGCACATATGGGATCTCTGAAGGCCAAGTCAGACTACTGACATTAATAGTAGCTTTTAAGACAATTTCCAAGACTAAGTTTCTTCAGACAGAAGACCTCTGTGGAATCAATTTCATCCATTGAGTATTATTATCAAATTATCAATTTGTGCCATCACATTTTAAATATACCTTTCCATTTACATTAAGATTTTTAAGGCATGCAGAAGACTACTAATGTAATGTTCCTGGTGTGTATGGTATTTTGTATCTGTTAGATTCACAGTAAATAATATGTCAATATTGGAAACACACGCTGGGTCTGCAAGCATCAAACCATCTCCTTGTTTCTCTTAAGAGGTAAGAATTGTCATTCTGGCCCAAACAAGGGTATCATGGATATTGGTCTGCAGCACATGTTTAGGGAAAGTACATAAGAAACAAGATGGGTACAGAATTATTGTTATCCTGGTAGAGCCTCCTCACCTCCAGTGACCATCCATTTAGAGGTGGAGTTTTCAGAGCTGTAGATTTAACTGCACTATTACATTTACTCTTCATCCATGTACCCATCAGCTTGACTTTGTAAAAGATTTGCCCGAATCTATTTATAGTGATTTCTTCAAGTCTTTGTGATAAGACTTTCCACTACTTATTTATGGGTAATATGAAAATGTACTTATTTTGGCTGGCTTTAAGCCTGTGGCCTGATAATTCTAACTGTACTTTATGTGATATTTAATAATGGTTAGTACATTACAGTCAGGAGTTATGAAGCACACCAGAAAAGATGTTTTCTCTGCTTTCACGCTTGCCAGTCAGGTATAAGATGAGAGGTAATAAGTCATCTCTTTCGCAGTTACAGACAAAGAACTGGGGTTAGTAGTTAATCTGCAAACGATATTGTCTGGAATTTGTGAAAGGAAAAACAATGTGCAGGGAGGAGGAAGATGATACCTTTTGTGCAAAATTTCAATTATTTTATACATCTTAATTAAAAGAACAAAAATTTGGAAACAAAGGGTAGCTTCACAATGTAATTTACCGTTTCCTAAATTCAGAAGGAGGAGAGGATAAGAGTACTGAGACATGCTCCATTTTATATGCAGTGGTTAGGGTATGGCATCTGGGAGTGATAGGATCTCATCAGGAGAACCAGAATCTCCCACATCTCAGTTACTTCAATAATTAGAGTGCTTAACTGGGTATCGGTGGGTATAGAACAGTGTATGGGGAAAAGAAAGATGACAAAAAGCCACTGCTATCACCTTAACTTGCCTGAAAGAACATTTCATACAGAAATATTGAAATTAGCTATTTCACCCCCTTTTCAGTATAACAGAAGAGATCACTTTTTATTCAGGAAGAATTTTGCAGGCAAAGATCACAGATTGCAACTTTCCATAAATTGGTAATTGTCAATATGAAATGATCTGATACAGATATGTTCAATTTAAACCTAAATTTTGCCCTTTTAAAGAGAAGGTGCTAGACTCTACCCTATGTTCTCTATGATATCAGCTGTCCAGACAAACTGCTATTATTTCAAATGCTAATATGTCAGGCACCCCCCAAAAATTAAAAATTAAAATTAAGGTTTAAGGAGAAAATTTGGTGTATCACAATTTTTGTATATATTAATTTTAAAACTTTAAAAGTCTGTATTTATAAAAAAGCCCTTTCATATTCTTCTTTTCAGAAATGTAGATAATGCTACTCTCTGCATTTTTGAGGGACAGAAAACACCACTAAGTATTTATGCATCTGGGAAACAAAGTTTAAACAGCCTTCAGATTTGACAGTATGGCTTTTCCTGTGCCCAGGTTTTGGTTCAAAGGCCACAGAAATGGTATGAGTGATGGAATGCCTTCAGAGGCCCTTCAGTACCACTACGTCAAAATGCCTATTCCATTGGTTATCCTTCTACCTTTTTATTTTTATTTTTACTTATTTATTTTTAATATACATAGGTAGAAAATGAATTCTTGAATATGATAGCCTTCAGTGGGAGTCCTGGTATTTGACTCTACTGGACAGAAGTTTCATCATGAAATCAGAAGAGTGGCTTTAGTACATTAATGATTTTAGATTCTACTTTATTTATGGAGTGATTCTGAAAAAAATTCTGAAGTCATTTTTAGTCATGGGTAGTATTTATAATTCTATCTGTGGAACCTAAAATAAAATAAAATGCTTATTACTTATTCCTGAAAAGATATCCATATGGTCTTGGGGAAAAAATGCATTCAATAAATGGCTGGACATGTGGACTTTCCCAAGAGATCAGTTTCAAGTATAATCACAGCAACTTAGTTAATGCAAGTTAAGATTTAAAGATTTAATGAAGGCTTAGAAATCCCATAATTGGGGATTATATTCCTTTTCTGTCAGTGAATTTATCCTGTTCATTGATTATTTTCCTATTTCTTTTGTGCTTGTGGAAGTTTGTCAAGATGAGTGTTTAGTGGCATAGTAGTTTCTAAATGTATTTTATTTTCAAATTAAAGCTTTTTATTGTAAGAATTGAACACAATGTGCACTAACTCAAGCTCTGTCATTATTAACCTATTTAAAGACATGCATTATAAATTCTGAAATATTAAATTACTCCATACAAAATGGCACATGATCTTAAGTTGCTGTATTCTCTCTCATACATTTATCAGCTCTGTTATGCAACCATTAGCCATTTCAACACTCCCATTATTTTCCATGGGACTAGTCAAATAAGCAAGGATTATTCATATCATAGAGTTAATGGGATTTTTCAAGCTGTTGCAAAACCTTTCAGCCATTTTGAAGTTTCTAAGAAGTGTTTTGACCACTGTTAGTATATTTGTAATGTATATGAAGCCATCCATGTACAGACTTTTGTACTGCAGAATCTGACTAATTGGAATTCAGTAAAGTACTATTTTAAAAGTTTAAGCTTTTGGACATGTTTGAACGTAAAGAAGATCAGAATCTGGTGCTTCTTTTTTTTGTATGAGCAATGTCTGATGCTTTTAGGGAGGTTTGAAGTGTTTTCTAAGAGAATAGGAGTGATTTAATCTGTGATTTATGTTGTAGAAAGTTCTCAGACTCTCAAGAATGCTGTCACACATCCACATACCTGCAGCTGGGCTGGCTGAATAGGTTTACTGACTCATCAGCTATGCCAGAGGAAATGTTTGTGTGATTTCTCCCTAAGCCATTTTGATCCAAATTTGACAGGGAAGCACAGAGTTACTATTTAAGTGACTATTTAAGTTTATTTAAACTCTCTGAGCTAAACCACCTTATTTTAATTGAAATAGGTGAGGAAGGAATCAAGTGCACAGCTCAGCTGGCAGAGTTCAGACAGTGGTAATCTCCAGGAAGAGGATATGGTACCAAAGAGTCAAGGGGAGAGTAAGGTAGCAGGAGCTTTTTCATCTGACACAGTTGTTACCAGAAGAGGACACATCTACACCCTATGTGTATTTAGAATGCACACAGCAATACAGGGGAAGGAATTCTAACTAATTTGGATTGTTGTATAAATCATGGTTAACTCAAAATCAGAGCGTTTTCTAAGAACACTCTGTCTTTAAAGGCTGTATTTAGCAGGAAGATGAGTGACATGACATAGCCATAGAATGACTAGACAAGAAAAGCCAATGGCTATAAAAAACAATAAAGTAACCAAATGTTCTTTTCTGCCCATATTTAAAAAAAAACATAGCTATGTTGAGGAACAGACATATCGTGTTACTTTACTGATCAAGATGGGCAAAAATAAGAAATTCTAGGAGTATTTTTATCTTTAGTGTGATGAGAATTTTACATAAGGCAGTAGCTTCTTGTTATTTAATTATTGATGAATATCAAGTCAGTGTGGTAGAGGAGTCAGGTTTTTCTAGGTCATAAAAAACCTAAAGGTAAGGTTGGCCAATAAAGTCAAAGAACTGTTTCCCCCCCACCTCTCTATGCAAGGTGTATGAATCTATAAGAACCTCAAGTTCACACTAGTACTGGTATCAGTTACTGCCTTACAGTAAAAAGGTATTTGATTGGGTTGAGTATCTCTGTCCAATATTTTCAAATGTTTTCGAAGAAATTAATCCACTGGAAACTTAATGCACTACAGGAAATATATATGTCATATCTTTCCTTTCTTTTGTGTCTAGAAAGATGAACAAAATTTTTGGTGGTGGTGAGTTGTTTTGTTTGGGTTTTTTTGGGGGTGGGGAGGGGTGGAACCAGAAGGAATATGAATGGTGTGAAATAGTATTGTATTTTCTGGGTGATTTTTATCAGCTTGGTTAAAAATAATTTTAATCAATTTCCCTTCCAGTTTTCTTATTTCTTCTGTTCACACTGTAGTACATTGCCAGGTGATGCTGGTTAGGGAGATTACTTTTGCTTACAGTAATGTATAAATGTAACCCAAGCACATAGCTAGCCTTTACTAACATTCTTGAGACTGTTTCTGCCTTCTTTCTATTTTGTCTCTGACTTGCATTTTGATATATCAGCTGTTGCATCCTGTCTTAAAATTAAACTCTGAGCCTTTAGAAATAATACCTAGTAATATAGGCTCCAAGGTCTCATCAAGACTTTTAGGCAGAGTGGCAACTAGTAAAACAATCACAGCAACAGAAACTATTCTTTTTTTTACTTTTATCCCCCTACCTCTATTACTGTTCATGAAAATGTCACCACAGTAAGAAGGATTTTTTTCCTATATGTTTTTATTGAGTTATAGTTGTTTCAATTTGGTTTGTATCCTATAGTGATTAGAATCCTATAACACTTATTCAATGCAATTTAAATGTCCTTGGCTTATAAAGTCACCGAATGCTTGAAGATAAGGATCAAACCTAGAATTTTACTTCGTTCTAATACTGAATCTTCTAATCTAGCCCAGTAATTTTGAGTTCTTTCACTATATATTTCTGTTTAACAGGTATGCACGAATATGATTCCAAGTTGCTAACCTAAGAAAAAAATTTTCCACCTAAAGTTTAGTATTGGAAATGCTAAAAAAAAATTTATTTATTATTTGATTTTGGTTTTGGGGGGAGGATTTGTTGTTGTTATTGTAATGTTTTCCATTAACTTGCTTTTAGATTGGAAAGCTGAATAGCCATTCTCGTGGATACCCCAGAAATATTGTTGATTGTTGTGAAAATCACCCCTTAGAAAAAGTCATTTATAATATGCATTAGCATTTCAAAAAATAACTAATGAAAGACCAAAGCCAAGGGACCTGGTAACAGCCAATGCAATAGATTGAGCTTTAGCCAGGGTGTTAGATATGAAGTATTCTCACCTTGGGTTGTAAAATTACTATATAGAAGTTCTTATTAAACATTTCTTAAAGAATTTCCCTAGAATTCAAACCTAGCTACCTAGCAAGAAAGTCAGGAGGAACCAGCAGCATTGCAAAGTATTGTGCCTTCAGTCTTTGCCGTTCATTCTAACCATCCTCAACCCTATTGGCTTCATGCAACAAAGAAGCTGTAGAACCACAAATTGGTAATCGCCATAGAATCATAGAATCATTTAGGTTGGAAAAGACCCTTAAGATCATTGAGTCCGACAGTTAACACTGCCAAGTCCACCACTAAACCATGTCCCTCAGCGCGACATCTACATGTCTTCTAAATACCTCCAGGGATGGTGACTCAACCACTTCCCTGGGCAGCCTGTTCCAATGCTTGACAACCCTTGCAGTGAAGAAATTTTTCCTAATATCCAATCTAAACCACCTTTGGTGCAGCTTGAGGCCGTTTTGTCTTGATCATATCCTATATATATTAAAACAAAACTGGAAAGAAGACATGACAAATGCTTCAAACTAATTAAATTTTATTTTAAAATATCTTAATGTACTCTAATACAGATTACACATTACCAGACTGATGTGAACATCTGCTGCATAATTTGGGTATTAAATGCTGAGGTTACAAAACCTTATTTTACACCATTACTCTGGAGGCCCAACCCTGAAAATTCTTTCTTGGATATTGGGTCTTGTGAGATTTTTCAGAAATCCTGTGAATGGACTTCTTCAAAGGTCTGGCCTCTAGTTTGTTAACTTTATATGGCTGAGAAAGGTAAAGTGCTCTGTTTTTCTCACAGAATGTGTAATTACATCTAGTATTTAACTTTTCAAATTACAATATTTTTTGCTGGATCCTGTGTGATTGTGTGGACAGTTTTGTGTGGACTAACTAAGAACTCAATACTGAGAATTTACCTTCCTCTGCTTTCTCACATTAATTCTACAAGTGTTTTTATTTAATTTACTAAGGATGAAGGTCTGAATCCTTACCTTCTCCATCACACCTGTTGGACAGTGTTGGAGAAAACACACAGGCTTTGAACTAAGTTACAGACTTGAGCTACGGGCTTCCGTGGACATTTGGTGCAGGGAAGTGGCTAGCTGATCAGTGGCAGTCAACATTTTTGCCTGGAGTATACAACGCATTGGGGAGGAAGGGGAAAGTGGTTATGTGATTCTTCCCCTCTCAAAATCTCCTCCCACTCCCCAATAGGAAACAGACAATTAATACATTTTTAAATGCCAACAAGTAAACGCAAATTGTGTGCAGCAGTACTTCTAGGATTTTGTACTGTTGCTGTTGCCAACTTAAGAGCAGCTGATTTATGTTTATGAACTGTACCTCAAAGAAACGCTGACTAGGGGCAGTGGTAAGGTTGCTTCTGAGCCCCTGGCCTAGAAATGTGTCCAAAGGTTCTAAAAAAGCAGTGATTTTCAGCTGCTCAGTGCCCCATGAACTATTCTTGGCAGTATTCCTGCTGGCTCATAAGTCTATAATGCTTGCCTTCACAGCTTATTTCACCTTTATTGGATCATGGATAACAAAGCCGTGCTCATTCTTGCTCTTTTTTTTTTTTTCAACCTTCATCTATTATACTACTGTATTGGGCAATGGGTGTCACAGTATTAGGAATTATTTTTCCTCCTACTGATGTCTCAGAGATACTTTTAAATTCACAGTTATACGATGTTTCTTTTGAACAATAAAGTTGTGAGTGAGATTAAAAGTGCTTTACAACGTCTATCTTTATAAATTGCATCTACTGCTAGGAAAATTACTCATACTTATAGGTAAAAATGTGAAGTATTCAATGAAATCAAACTGAGTTTGGAAATACAAATAATGTGTTAAAGCAATTATACACACAACCCTCCGAAAGCTGTTTTTCAATTATGTCAGGTAGCTTAGTTTACATAACTGGCAAGAACAAATGAGTGTATAGCAAAAAAGAAAAGATATATTAAAATATCTAAATTCTTCTCTGAGGATTATAATTTCCCTAATCAAAGTATTATCTCACTACAGAGGTACTACTTAAATATTTATATGCATTATAAGTGTTTAAATTATTTTTCATTTTACACTATTTTACTTACAGCTTTACTGCCTTTTGGTCCACCTCAAAGTCCCCATTGTAATAGACCTGTTAAATGAAGTTAGAAAGCAGAGTCTCTTTCTTCTACAAGTCTAATATATGCTACAGAAAAAACGCATGTGAACAGAGATAGAGTTACAGTGGAGATTCAGACTCAAGTCCTTAGGTTCTTTTGGGGGTTACTTTTTTTTTTTTTTTTTTTAATTTTGACAAACCTTACACTTTTTTCATACTAAAAATGTATAGCCTTAGCTATATTTACAGAATTTACTGTGGCATCTTAGCTGTACTATGGCATCATTATTGCATTGGCAATCTTCACAAAACGATCTAATTGCTATGCTGCATAACCAATTGATTGTGCATTTCACTGCTGATTCCCAAATTCAACTTGCACCAGAAAAATATGCATTGGAATGCAAGTTCCTTAAAGGGCAGCGTAGATTCCCTTCTAAGAAATATGGACATGAGAAAATTGCCCCTTCTTAATCATAAAAGGAGTTTTACATAGGTCTTATGAGGGATTTGTGCAGTTTCCTTATGTTCAAACAGATAATGTGGGCACATTTCTCAAGTCAAAATCTAATTTAATTCAAAAAGAAACTGAAAGGAGAAGATCTTTCATAGCTTGGCATCTGGACCCTGTGATTACCTTCCAAAGACGAGGAGAAGCGGAATGAAGTCACGTGTAAATTGAACTCTGCTTCAAAAAAAAGTGTAAGCCATATTTTTGTCAAATAGAAATAAAACATTCTTAAAACTAATGTTTGGGCCTGTCTTGGTGTTTTGTGAGTCCTTTTTCACAGTAACAGTCTCAAAAAAAAAGAAGCAAAGCTATTTTTATTATGTGTTTGACCAAGCAGAAAGTAATGGAATATGAAACGTAGAATGTAACTATTTGCTATGCTTACCTTTATAATGACTTGCAGTGATGAGTTGTACTGTTGAGCACATACCCCTTTGTAATGTCAGGTTGAATTTTAGAAGATTTATAAATTTGGTTTTAGTAATCAGAATTGGAGAATAATTATATTAAAATTTAATTGTTTGACTAGTTCTAGCTCAGAAGGGAACAGAAGATAGAAGCTGTGGAAAGCTGGTTTGGAAAGGATTCTTCAGATTTACTGGGGTGTGCACATAAAGCTTTTTGATGATATGTATTTATATATGTAGACAGGAGGGATCCAGCCAGCACAACAGAATTACACACATTATTTGTAATATCCATTATTGGGTGCATACGTACTCTGTTAGTATTTGCACATTCATCCTTCTGGTCTAAGGTGCAGAAAGTCCTTTGTTACCGCTCATTATTGGTTTTGTCCACCATAGCAGTTACTTGCTTTCTTCTGCTGTCCTTGTTCTGGTTTTTTGCTATCTGTAGCCTAATGGTAAAAAAGAAAAGTTCAGGTCAAAGTAATCTCATGTAAGTGGCGGGTGATTCTTGAAGCCAGATTTCCAAGGTCCTAAATTCTTCCAAGAACATATGTTTTTTGTTTATTTAGTTGTAGATATATTGTCCTATGTACAATTTGGTGGCTATTTACAAAATAGACTCACTGCTCAAACAGAGTCTTTATAATGGCAAAGTTTTGCGAGGGGTACTCTCTGGTTCAAAACTGATCTAGATGAGTGCCGTGGTTCCCACCTCTTCACATAAACTTCCAGTTCTCAAAGGAAGTCACTGCAGATTCTATAGGCTGAAAACACCCCATTGATCATTTAGTCCTGACATGTCTGAGTGGAAGGGAACAGGTAAGTAATGTCCTTTTGCAGAAGAACCTAATTTTTAACTAGCTTACCACATGTCCCACTTCACTGAGACATTCTTTGAGAAGATAATGAGTAAAAAGAGTCTGAATTCTCCACCATGTTTTACAAAGGAGCTACAAATATACTATTCTATATTTTTATATTCCAAATGCAACTAGATAGAGCATTTGAAATGATGTAAGAAAAAAAAATTCTTTTCAGAATACTGTTTGTTGAGATTAAAGTTGTTAGTAGTAATATTTTTATTTCACATATATCTTCTAGACTTAAAAATAAATGGTGGTTTGCAGATGTTCTTAATGGTGCATGGCTGACTAGAAAAAGAGCAGTCTCTTCTGTGATGCATCTGATTTACAAATGCTAAAGAAAAGCTCTTAAAATAAGGTTTATAACCTTTACCTTGAATCATTTGAAGCCCAAGTGATTGACTAGCAACTCATAATTTAACTGATAAATACTTCCTTTTTCCTCTTCTGAATTGTTTTAGATCATCTATCATTTTCTTGCATGTATTTGTTTGAACTATTCTGATCAAATCACAGAAAGGCATAAAAGGTGAAAATGTAAAGAAACTTTTGCCATTCTACTTCTTTCCTTAATTTAACTTTGTTTGGTCTATTTCTTTTATAAGAAATAAAGTCCTTTGCTCTTCTTCCTTTCTCCCAACACACAAAGTATCTAGAGATAGTTACTAGCTATTTCTTGTGTAAGGAAGATAGGCAGGAGGAGAGACTGGGGGAGGGAGGAAATAAAAGTATCTTTAGGCAAAAGAATGTTTTATCCCAAAGGGGTAGAAAATGGCAGTTGTGTTTCTGTAGTCCTGCCAGAATAATACAGATGTAGGGGCTCCATAATGTGTATCACAGCTATAAATTGCATAACTCTGCTGGCCCTAATAGAAATACACCTATTTGTCTGTTGTTTCACCTGTGCAGGACAGAGGTTTCCCAGAACATCATCTTAGCAGTCATCTTGAAATATGAGATGAGGCTTCACTTAGTCCATCAGTTAGCATATACCTGAGTATCACTTTGATTCCCTAAGTATACACGATGAGTTGGTTTGCTGTACACAGCATCTCTTGGTATTTATGTCATAGGTAGTTTTGGTAAGGCCATTGTTGTGCTTCCATATATGACGGAGCCACTGAGTTTGAATGCAGCAGTGAATGCTGCCACCTACAAACATAGCAGTCCTTTGCCATTCACTTTTTAGATTACTACTGGAAAACTGTTAGGGTTATTCTTTAAAATCATGAATATGCTCACGTCAGAGCACAATCATTGTAAATTTAATGAAAATCAAGTGATTATTTATGACAGTAGGTGAAAGTTCAAATGGTTTTCCAATATTTAGTGTGAAGATGATTCATAATAGTCTCTGGGGTGCCTGTGGAAATGCATATGTAGCTATTATTTTCTGTTCATAGTGGTGTCTTTGTATAAGGTGTTCAATACCAGTGTTCACAGTAAGGAGTGTCATGCCATGCATCTACTGCATGCTTCCCTTGGTGATAGAGTCCAGTAATGTTCATCATTATGCACCAATTTTCTATGTTGCCTTAATGGTCAAGGCTGCTCAAACTTGGGTGCTCTCTTTTTTGCTACTTCCACCCAGGAAAATGAGGACTGATTTTTTTCTGTGTGCTTCAGAATTGAAAACCTCATTGGGTTAACAGGGTTACCGTTCCCAACCCAACTGTCAATCTCAGTCCCTTGGAACGTCAGGTTTCACAGGTCAACCTATAGCTTGTTAAGCCATTTCAACAGTCCAGAAGTAGTAGATGTTTAGTTAAAATCTTTAAAATCTTTATGCTGTGCAACTTTCATTACATTTTATCTGTTTCCCTACATTCCTTCTTAATATCACTGCCCTCTAACAGAATACATTGCTCTAAGAATGATTAGAAATATCCTTTACTCTCCCCACTGCAACCAATTGACCTCCAAACAGCAACAAGAGAGATCTGGAAAATAACCTCTCTCAAATTTAAACTCTTATTGTAAGTCTGAGTTCTTCCTGGAGCTTGGAGTCACAGTAAAAGGTCAGTGCATTGATACAGGGTATATTAGTGAACTGTACCTCATGTTAGCCCAAAACCTGTAGTGCTTGAGGTAAAAGGAGTGATAAAACGGCTATGAAAACTTTCCTATCAGTATACTCGTTATGTGGGAAGGATGCTTTTGTGATGATACAGGGAATCAAAGTAGTTATTCACAGATTCATTTTTGGTCTAACAATCAATTAATGACCCCAGGTCACAGAACTCTATTTTTTAATACCTCCTTATCTCTAAGCAGCTTAGGATAGTGATGGCCTTTTGGTCTTTTTCTTTCCTTCTTTTTTTTTTTTTTTTTTTTTAAAGATGTCAAGTGTCAAGGAAATTTATATTTGGGATTTGAAAAAGCTCTGCATCTTCTACAAGAACAGGAATGCTTTGATTAATTTTGATATGTTTTCATTGATAACAGTATAAAAATTTTTGCTTATAGTAATGTGTCTAAAATGTTTTCAGCCAGCTTGGTAACTGGGCAAATAATTTACCACACAGGTATTACTCAGAGCTGGTGTTTGCTTCACAGTCCAGCAGGAGGTGTCAGTGGAAAAACTTTGTGTTTAACGTAAGTGTGAATTTGTTTTGTTGTTTTGGCATTGGACATTTATGCACTTGCAAAATGTTATCAACAACATCTGGTGATATTTCCATCCTGTGCCACTTATGTTTGATGAATTCTAAAGACTTCCAGGTGTTTAATGACAATGAAAAATAAATAAAAGGTTTGGTTTGGCTGTCAAGAAATTCAGCATGACTCCAAATTCAAACTTAGTGTGTTTAATTGTCCAGAATGAGTGAAATCCAATAAATAAATGAGCGACTATCTTTATTATGTCAATTTATAAAGGATTTCATTTTCAGTTGGTATAGATAAGATGTTAGCAAAATCTTATCTATAGATTCCTTGTGTTTCCAGCATAGTATCTTGATCTACAGTTACCCACCTATCTGTGATTTTAAGGGTTAGTTTTGTTTTGTTTTGTTTTGTGATTATTTTGTGGTGTTGTTCTTGGTATCTATATTTTTTTTTTTCCCTAAACTGGAGGTTTGAGACCATCCTCTAGGTGCCTTGTAAGACAAACAAAGTAAAGATTTCTCCTTCCCTATAGGTTTTCTTGTGGACATCACTGTGGAAACATTTCTCCTTCTCTGAATGGATAAAGTTCATTACTTCCAAGAGCTTCAGCTGAAAAGTTTCCTTTTAACCTAAATATCATGTTCAGATTCATAAAGTTGCAAATAATATCCCTAAGTACTGATACCATAATTACAAGTAGTTCCTGAAAGAAGGTACAAAACTCACTTTTAATATAAATAATTTGTATGTTTTATGGAATTATTTGCATTGACTGTATTCATAGTACTAACAACTGATATTTTAACGTTCAGATTAGAACATATATGACCAAACGAGAATTTTTACTGGATTTTTCTGTTCTTTTTCTTCCAGAATCTTCCAGATTCTTCCAGCTTTATATATATTTCATATATATATGTGAGGCAAGAGTAGGTAGCCTCATTTGAATATGACCTATAATATATCAATTGCAGTGGCTGAATCAGACCTTAATTTTACTTTGTCTGATAGAATCAGCTAATTATTTCTGTGTAGTGTCATTTTATCTGACTTCAGCTTTGCTGACTAGAATTTTAAAAGCTTTGTCTTAAGAAGTAGACAACAGTGGTAGAACATCACTGTTTTGAATGATAATATAAAATCTTTCAGCTAAAATTTTGTGTACCTATCATCTCCTCCTTTCTAACTTTGTGTGTTGCTGTCTCACAAGGATCGACATTACCTTACTCTTTCTTTGTTGCTGGATTTTTACTGGGTTAAAATACTTCTACTGTACTGACCAGACCCTTAAGTTCATCTAAAAGTTGTTCTCCAGGACAGGGTAAAAATTCGCTAAATATTTCTACTACATAGTTTACAGTTCCCTTTTAAAAGTAGAAAGCATGACTTTTTACCCATTTTCATCTGAACTTAGACCAGTAGTCACTTCCAAAACATCACCATGAGCATTTCCAGACATGCATGCCAATTCCACCAGAAGAGAATATTGATCAGAAGAATGGTCAGAATAGGACAATGTTCTGATGTTCACTGTATTTAATAGGTTAGGGAGCTGCAAAGTCAACCCTTACCTGGTGAAAAAGTCTGTATTCCCCTTCTCCTACCCCTTAAAGCAATTTTGTCAATGATTACATAAAACGTTATGAGAACTACTACTGTAGATTTGCCATAACTACTACATGCCATTTCTCCAGGAATTCTTTCAGCTTCGAATTTGGTTCTTTCAAAATATTGCTTATTTACACTGCTGACTTTGAGGAGCTGCAGTGTTTAGCTCAAGGATTCTTGTTACTGACATATTTTTAATTTGGTGAATCAAACTTGTGAGTTGTGATATGGCTGGAGTGATGGAAGAAGTACTCAAGATAGATAGGCCAAAAATGAGATCTTTGAAAATGAGATCCAGCCTATGACTTGAAGCTGATATTTAATGTGCCACCTTTATAGTGTATTGTAGTTGAGTAAAGGACAGATGTCTCTTACCTTACCTCTTTTAGCTTTGAAGACACACAGCCAGCCAAATGATTTTCCAGTCAATTAACACTGCCACTTAATTGATTGTATCTCTACTGTGTACTTGGAGTAGGATGGATAGTTTTATATATTTAGTCTGACGTGCCACAGTTGTTCCAGAGGCCTTGATGATAAAGTCGACTTGTGCAATGACATTTGTTGATAGGTGATACAACCCTTTAAATGTAAAGCTATGTTTGACTGTAATTCTCAATTTTAAGCAATAGCATTTACATTTATAAACTGAGAGGAACAGCACATTAATAATTTTTTTTTATTAACTCCTTTATGATCATTCTTTTTTCTCTGTTCCCTTGAGTAATGCCTGCTCAATCCTACATCTATTGAGGCTCTTCATCCTACAGGCAACTGTCACAGGGAAGACAGACACATAAAAGTTACATGCTAAATGACTGGATATATTATTTTCAGGAAAAAAATTTTAAAAATCTCTTCTAGAAGGCAAATTGTGATGTGAATAATAACATGATGACATCTTATTCCCCTTCTTCATGATTTTTGGAATTCAGGGAAAAGTTTTCAGAAGGACATAGCCTAGTGGTTTTAACCTTTTAATCTGGAAATTCTTATACGTTATGAATGACTAAATACAAATGTCATGTTAATGTGCATATTGTAGCTTCTGTATATAGGTTAATTATTTAGAACCCTAAACAACATTATTACCTAACAACAAAAATACTGAAATACTAAGAGGAGCTGTATTATAAAAGATAGGCCTAGCTAACAATCTATTCATAGCACTAAAAAGTATTCAATGGTAAAATAAGTTAAAAGTTCAGACCTCCTTACACACTCTATCTTCTAAATTCCTCACTTCATTGACTAATAAAATGTAGGATGCCAGCTGTCTAACATATCTGACATGTGACTGATGATATATAGCAAATATTTCTTGGAATATTATTATAACAAAACTTTAAGATACTTTGCTAATTTCTAATAAGACATACTTCTATACATACATTTATTTTTGAAAAATGCAGTTCTTAATCTGCTGCTGAGAAGCTCTGAATGTTGAGTACTACAATTACAACTTATTTTGATTCTTTGCAGGGTAACAGAAAACAATGGGAGACTTACAGAAGGTAAATATTTTGATGTTTAAAAAAAAATCTAGTGGTACTTCATTCTACTCTTACAGTTAACAAATCCTTGGCTAGACCGGTTATGTCGGAAACAGAGTGCTCCTTTACTTTTGTGTATGCCACTTCAAACCATTTAGGGTCCTAATTAGAGATGAGTAGAACATAAAAATAACCAGAAAATACTTTTGGGCATCCTTAGTAAAGGTTTCAATATTTTTGGACATCTGAACTACACATAGTCTGCTAAGAGAAGAACAGAAAAACAGAGCTGTATCAAATTCTTTGCCTTGCAAAGACTAAAAATTATACTGTGAATGAATTAACTTGTATGAAATGAATATGTATTTCAAAATACATGATGAGGTCTCCTTTGTCTTATCCTCATCATTTATAAATACCAAAGAAAATGTTCCATAGTATTACTATGGGACAGCCTGTCTCTTTCAGTCTACTTCGAGCTTTGAGCCATATTTAAATAACAAATTTGAACTTGCTTGACATGTAATTCTAGCTTAAATAGGATATAATGTTTTAAACACATTTTCCAAAAGTCTTTGTTACATATCATTGGAGCTCAAATATCATGCCTGAAAAGAGTTTTGGAAACTTTGACATTGTCATCTGACCAACCAAACCGTGTTTGAAATTGTTATCACTACTGCATTTGTAAGTGAGCTCAAAGCTCAGTGCAGACAACCTGACAGGCAGCTTCTTGGAAGTATTGTGTCTTAGTAACCTTAAACATGGCTTTTCCTTTTGAACACTTTAGTAGTTGAGATAAAGTGGAAGCGTTTTGGCAGCCCACAGTCTTTGATCCAGTCTGTGGGAAAAATAGTGCTGAAGTGCCCCTAGTCCTGAATCATATAAACCAAGCTAGGATGACAATTATCTGTCCTTTCCCCCCTCCCCCTTCCACAGTTACTACAAGGGTTCCATTTAAACTGCAAACTTCATGAGGCAAAGAAAATCTAATCTAAATGTCTTCAAAAATCCTAAAATACCATAGAGGCTACAATAGAAATAAAGGAATAAATAATGTCTTATACTTCCTACGATTGCTGCAGCTCACTCATGCTCCTTCTAAACATGCTACATCTGATTCAGCAAATTCTGTGAAATTGTCCTGAAAATACTTCAGCATTTCTATTACCATTTCAGAGTCTCCATTAATATTATGAAATTAATACTAACTTTAAAATCTTTCTGTCTATGTTGGTTGTTGGAGAGTATGAAGGACTAATGTGTTTTCACTTTATGGATATCATTTGTCTCTTAGTTTGCCTGTTTCTGATGTTGTCTACCTGATTTCGGAGAGTTAAGGATATTGAAAGAAGAGGAAGACTTGGGAGTAATAAAGTGTTACTGTAAGGAATAAATTGGAAAATTGTGAGGAAGCTACTGACTGAGGTTATGACTTCAGCTAGTATGGCTGTGTCTGCTATTGTCGGAGTACAAGGATAAAAAGATGGTTGTCAGAAGAACTTGGGCCTAGAAAAAGTTTGGCATTTTTAGTGGATGACATGAAACTGAAACCAAGTTCATGAGAGGTGACAAAGGCTTGAGGGATTCATGCTGCTAAATTACAAGTAAACCGGCTTTTTTTTTCAGCCAGTGATAGGCTAGGGTATCAAGATTAGGATGTCAGGATCTTCTGACAGCTCACAGAGAAAACAGCCTTAAAGTTAACAACTGAAATTTGATCTCGATTGGAAAACAGGAGACTGGAACCTAAAGACCTGGTGTGAGCAAGGGGACCCTGAGTTTCCTCCCAGAATGAGAATTAGCAGGTCATGTCTTTCACCTCAGTGGGACCCTGAAAAGAGGTTAAAAGGAATCTAAGATGCAAATCACTTGGTAACTGTGACAAAAGTTTTTAATGCAGTGTTGCCGTAGAAATTAACTGGCTCTATTGAGAGAAAGAATTCAAACCATGTTTCAGAAAACCAGCATATCAGAAAGTAAGGCAGAAGAAGTTAGGTTTTTCCTTCACATTTTCTCTGCTACAGCATGATTCCTGAAAGCTATTGCATTTTCATGTGCAATTTATCTCAAAACTTCCTTTCTCCAGTCACCTGAACATGCATTTTTGTCACCTAAATTTTTTCTGTCAGTGGCCAATAAAGGAGAGATGATGTCCCACCTACTTCTTGTTAGTCAGGTGTTGTGGTTTAACCCCAGGCAGCAACTAAGCACCATGCAGCCGCTCACTCACTCCCCCCCACCCAGTGGGATGGGGGAGAAAATCAGGAAAAGAAGTAAAACTCCTGGGTTGAGATAAGAATGGTTTAATAGAACAGAAAAGAAGAAACTAATAATGATAATGATAATGATAATAAAATGACAACAGTAGTAATAAAAGTATTGAAATGTACAAATGATGCGCAGTGCAATTGCTCACCACCAGCCGACCAACACCCAGCCAGTCCCCGAGCGGCGATTCCCTGCCCCCCCCCTTCCCAGTTCCTAAACTAGATGGGACGTCACATGGTATGGAATACACTGTTGGCCAGTTTGGGTCAGGTGCCCTGGCTGGGCATGAGAAGCTGAAAAATCCTTGACTATAGTCTAAACACTACTGAGCAACAACTGAAAACATCAGTGTTATCAACATTCTTCACATACTGAACTCAAAACATAGCACTGTACCAGCTACTAGGAAGACAGTTAACTCTATCCCAGCTGAAACCAGGACATCATGGATAGGGCATGCTGAGTGCAGTGGCAGCCAGAACTCCAACCAGTGAACTTCTCCCTCTGCTTTGCCATATGAGGAAAAGCAGGAGGAGAAATCTACCACCAATAACACCACTAACATGACTGCTCAAGCATTCACTGATGCTACCATGAGTGCCATGAACCTATTACCCCCGACTCCTACACCATGACCATTTCCTAGACTATGTTGTCCTCACCACAGGATTTGAGACCTCTGAGATCCACAGGTACACTCCACACTACTCGGCATAATATTACTCCTACCTCACCCAGAAAGATGGCTCCCATTGCCCACAGATTCTCCACCACACGCTGCTGTGAGAAGGACTTTGGGGTTTGGGAATAAAATGCATGTTTCTACATGCTTCTACAGCAGTCTTGTTTATTGCTACCTCCACTTTTCTCCAGCTCCACATGTGCCCCTTCCTTACTGTCCTGGGTTCTCCCTTCCCTCTCCCTTTGCTATTGTACATGTTCAGTCTTCCCAAATTCATCCTTTCTGCTTCCCTCTTGCATCTGGATGCAGGCAGCCATATTTCAGTTCCTTGGAAAATTATGCAGCAGGTTCATAATGACAGCTGTTATTTGCAAGCCCAGGAAAGGTAAGAAGACTTACGGGAAAAGCCAATGCAAGTTTACCAGGAGTAAACCATACTTAACCAACCAGATTGTCTACTATGATGAAATGACTTTCTTAGTAGATTAAGGAGAGCTGCAGATATAATTTAGAATTATAGACTCATAGAATCATTTAGGTTAGAAAAGACCTTTAAAACCATCGAGTCCAACCATTAACTTAACACTGCCCAGTCTACCACTAAACCATGTCCCTAAGTGCAACATTTTTTTCTAGTCTTTTCTGTGATTTACCTTGATTTTATTAAGTTGTTTGACACTGCTTCCTGCAACTTTCTTCTGGACAAACTGATAAGATTTGGACTGGAGAGATGGGCCACAAAATGGTGGAAAGCTGGCTAAACTGCTGAGCTGAAAGGGTTAATGGCTCAAGGTCAAACTGGCAGCCTATTATGAGTGGAGTTCCTCACAGGGTGATACTAGATTCAGTATCTTTACAGATGATGTGTTTAACAGGATTGAATGCACTCTCACCAAGTTTGCAGATGACACTGAACTGTGAGGAGAGGTAGATATGCTGGAAGGAAGAGCCACCATACAGATGGGCTGGAAGACTAAGCCAACAGGAATTGTATGAGGTTTAACAAAGATAAATGTGAAGCCCTGGACCTGGAACAGAACAATCCCAAGCAGGAGAACTGGCTGGGGTCTGACTGCAGTGTAGCCCTGCTGAAAAGGTGCTGGGGGTCCCAGGGGACAGCAAGCTGAATGTGAGTCAGCAGAATGCCCTTGAAGCAATGAAGGCAAA
This sequence comes from Haliaeetus albicilla, assembly GCF_947461875.1. NCBI lineage: Eukaryota > Metazoa > Chordata > Aves > Accipitriformes > Accipitridae > Haliaeetus > Haliaeetus albicilla. The sequence goes on from NC_091485.1 coordinate 43,586,551, forward strand.
CCATATTCTAGGCTTCATGAAAGCAAGAGTTTGGCCAGGAGATCAAGGGATGTGATTATTCCAATGTACTCAGAACTTCTTAGGCTCCTTAGAATATTATGCCCAGTTTTGGTTCCCCGCCCTTCAAAAGAGAAACTGATAAAATGGAAAGGGTCCACTGGAGAGCTACCAAGATAGTTATGCTGTTGGATACCTTGACATACAAGGAAACACTGGAGTGTTTGTATTTGTTCAACCTTATAGAAGAGAAGGCTCAGGGAAAACCACAGTCAGACAATACCTCAAAGTTTAGGTATAGAGAAGATGGGGGTTCTCTCTTCACAAGGACACACAGAACAACAGGCAATGAGCACAGATGGTCTCAGAGGAAATTCTGACTGACATAAGGAAAAAACTCTTCACTGAGAAAAATTTAACATTAGAATCTGTTACCCAGGGAAGTGGTGGACTGTTCCTCACCGGAAATATTCAGGACTTGGCTTGGCAGGGGCCTTGATAATCTAATCTAAGACCCTGCCTTCAACAGAACTTTGGAACAAATGTTCTCCAGAGGTCCCTTCCAACTTAGTCTTTTCTGTGATTCTATGATTTTCTCCATTCCCTCTTGTGTTTTCCCATCATTCCCAATCTTGTTTCTCCCTCATTCCAGCCCCAGCCTCAATGAGTTTTGAGCAGCTGAAGTTTTTGTTTCCTCCTTCTACAATGTACTCTGAAATCCAGTCCTTACTTACTTCATGGAAATTCTTCCCTCAGCATTAGGACTGCCAGACATCCATTTACAAGAAGAGTGCCTACCACCACTGTGTCACTTCTAACAGGGGCCAGGAAATACGCTGAGGAAGGGGTGTCCTGATCTTGACTCTGATGCTTCTATCAATGATAAAGACAGTCTTTCACTTCTTTTGCCTGTCCCTTGGCTAGGAAAAAGCATTTGATAGCATGGATCAGAGAACCCAACAGGGCACGCTGTAAGCATTCAGTTTCAATCCAGCTTCACAGAACCTGTTCAGTGCAGTAGAGGGTTATGGCAAACTCATCTTGGGCAAGGAGTCTGCCAGGTCCACCTATTATTTGGTCAGCTCTATTCTGTTGTCACTGAGCTGACAGTGTCACTGTCACTATTGTGTACTCTGCCAGAAGTAATGTGACTGGTTCTAAGAAAACTAAATTTGTGAAAGATCCTGTTGAAATATACCATTGCTGTCCTTCTTGTGACACAAGACTCAGATGGCCGATAGCGTAAAGAGGTCTGTTAAGTCACCTGCTCAGAAGCCACCTTTTATCTGTTTTGGATGCATTGGTGGGTCTAGCCTGGTACTTGATTTTGTGTACTGGTGAGCTCTGTCTTGCCTGCTGCTCTGTGTGTATCACAATCCTGAACCCAATTCCTCTTTGGCTGCTATTTGAAACAGACTGAAGGCTAGGGTATCTGAGTGGTTACAGGGGTGGCTAAGACTGCAGTGATTCTTTTCTCTTTGGAGAAGATCACGGATCATCATACAGCTACTACTGTCCTTTTTTTCGTACTGTCTCAAAGTCTGCCTTCCCATGATGCTGGCCAGGTTCTAGAAATATGTTGAATCGGGTTGAAGAGTCATGTAGACAAGGCTACACTAGAGAAGAAATTACATCTAATGCATCACCTTAGTAATCTCTCCCCTCTCCTGCACAGGCACTTCTGCGGACTGTATGACATCCAGCCAATGGAACTCGAAACTCTGATGCAGAAACACTCATGCATGCTTGCAAATCCTTAATTCGGTTTCCTTGCCACTGTATCCCACCCAAAAGCAAAGAGTTCTATCACTATGATGAACCACAAGAATGAAGAGAAGCACAGTGAAGAGGGATCTAAGCAAGCTGTCCATGGATCTTAGTCTGACAGTAAATGGGGTCATTTATTCAGACTTTTTTGCTGACCAAAAGCAGCAAAACCTGACAGGACTTCACGGGACTTGAGTACCTTGGAAATAGTATAGCAGCATTCTCGTTGCATCACTCCTAATAAAATTCTAAAGATCCTGAGCTTCTGCTCAACAAAATATTTAGGACTTAGCCTGATTAATCCAAAAACTAGATAACTTCTTATGACTAGCTGAAGCTCATGTTTGTTGACAGAGGACTGACCTTTTTCTAGAAATATTAGTAAGATTTCCATCATGCACATATATCTAGGTTGGTATGGATGAACTGGCAGTAGTTGTTAACATGTGAATAGACCTGCAATCTGTATACAGGACTTGTAAGGACTGCTGATCAAGAAGGGTCTTTGGTGTGAACAGGTGGCTGTCTGTGTGACCATAGCCTTTCTCCTCCTTAAGCCCAAGTAGAAGGTATGCAAATAAAAACTCTGTGACTGCAACTGAAGGCAAAAGGCCAGGTACTTGCCAGAAATGCAGGTGAGAAATCCAGCCAAAGAATCTCAGCCAGAGTGGAGAAGACTGACCTCCAACTTGGTGCTTTTTTCTCCCAGGCAACAGAGGAGAATCCCCTATTAATATTCCCAGACAGGCATAGTCTAAAAGCTTAGGAGAGCATTATATATTTATGCTTGTCTTTATCTTTGTAAAATAGTCTTGATTTTCAGTTTTATTGGTTTTAATTACAATGTAAATTAGAACATTTTAAGAGGATATTGTTGTATCACAACATCCTCAAATTACTTTTATTTAATATAAGGAAATAACTGTTACATTAATTTATCCCCTCTATAGCAATCTGTGGTGCAGATCTTTGAACTCTTAATTTTTCTATCTATTGTCCCAGCTACTAGACTGGAATATCTGATTTGCACAAGCAATGGGAAGAAATTCTCCCTCATGTTATATATTTATTTCAAGTTTACCATTAAAGTTATGCAAAAAAAAAAGTAAAAAATTAAAGCCTCATTATTAACATCAATGTATGTTCTGATTTTGCCAGCAAATTGAGATGCTGAGTCTTCATCTGTAAAAATAAGGCTAAAAGAGGAGCAGCACTTCAATTTAGTCCTACACTGGACAGGTACAGTATCTGAATTTTTAGGATTTTTGGCCGTAATTGATACCATGTATAGTGTTGATTCAATGAAAACTCTGCTATCATGAACAATGATCTTATGGAAGGCTAGTCATCCAAAAGTTCATCCAAAAGAACAATTTTTAAAAGGCATTTGAACTAACAGTGCCTGAGATCACAGGACTAAGTTGCTTTCCAATGAATATTGTATTAAATTCAAAGCTTCCATGCTCTGTGAGATTGACTGAAATTTCCTGAGAGACTGCTTCTCCCTGCGTGGTCATAAGCATTTGCACAGCTGCTAAAGGTTTTTGGCAACTGCCCACAACTGTGGAACCACATCTGGAGTAAATCTAAGTGACCATAAATTTCAGTATCTTCAGAACAAAACAGTGAAACCTACTTCTCTCACCTAGCAGTACCAAAGCCAAAAAATAAGCCAATCAATTCCTGCTGTCGGGAGGGATGGAAAGAGAAAAACAGAGAATTTTTTGTCTTCTTTTTAGCAGATATGTAAGATGTTTTAATACTCTGATAAAGGGACAGAATATAAACTTAGATAACTAAAGCCTAATCTGGGAAATAGGAGCCAGAGCCAAAGGGGCTAATTCAATTCCAGGGATTCAGAAAATAAAACCTTGTTTGATTTAACTCTTAAAGGCAAAGTTTGGAATTTGATTCTTCTTTTGCAGACCATCTTTATTCACAACAGACAGCATGCTTTCTTAAGGAGAACCCTGTCTCTTCAAAAAATAAGTAGTAGATTATTACAACATTTTTATTTGCACAGATAAATAAGCTCAGTAAGTAAATAAGCTCAGTAAATAATAGTATGAATTGCTATGCAGTTTGCTGTTGTATAACTCAAAATTTTGGAGATAATTAAAATTTAAACTTCTAAAGGGAATTTGAATCCTGTATCTATGAAATATATAATTTTATATATTTCATGAGACTTTTTTGATTAGGTTGACATTATACTATTGTTTGAAATGGGCCTCATAAGGTGAAATTGAGATGTTGAGAATGAGAGGGAATGTATAATTTATAAACTCTACTTAATAAAGCATATGTTAAGTACAGCTCTGTGTGGAAAAGTCCTTTAAGGTTATTTATAGTTTGATTTATTATATTAGAGTTCTTCTTAATAATAGAGTTATCTTACCATTGTAATTGAGCCTATCAGTCAAGATTACAGAGGACATTTTACATGTCTGAAGGAAGATGGCAAGCAGAGCTATGAATCTGCAGCAAGTACCAAAGTTAGGAAGACAGTCAATACTATTGAACCACAGTATTTTCCTAACTTAAATTTTCCAAATCATTTGAGTCTGGAGATATGTTTTATGTTTGTCCAAATTAGAATTGCCATTCAGACCTGAGTGACCAGCTACCTCTATAAATTAGGGTTTTTAATATGGATTACAAAACCAAGATATTGAGTCAGCCAAGAGAAGATGACAGAAAGAACCTAGTACTCATGGGCAACTACATATAGAGAACTGATATCTGAAGAAGAATCTCTCTGCATAAATGATCTCTGTGTTATTCAGAGTGCGGCAAAGAATGACATCATATGACCTGCTGAACTGTAGCAGACCTGTTTTCAGCCAGGCCCTGAGATAGCCTCCCCTAGCTCCCAAGAAGCCTAGATTACTGTAGATGCCATGCTTCAGAACCTATTTCTTTGTCAAAGGTTTGGATACCTCTACAGAAGTACCAAGCTCCTCCCTATCTCAACTTCTGCAGGAAGCATTTTAGAGTTAGGAAGTTGAGGCACAGAGAAATTAAAATTCAGATTTGCAAAGGTATTTAGTCACTAACTCTCATTTAATCCATAGAAGTCAGACTTTAATGTCTACGTATGTTTATCTAAGTAATTCTTCCAAATTTACATGTAAAGTTTCTGGCAGATAACCTTCATGTTGGCATTTAAGGCTTATAATAAGCCATGATGAAATATTTGCTCACAAGTAAAATCAATAAAATCTGAGGGTCAGAAAAAAATTAAGGAGGGGTGGAGGAGAGAAAAAAGGGATAGGTAAACTTGTGGAAGAAAGAGGTAAACGGGCCATATATGTTTCTTGTTTCACTGTTTGTTCTGGAGCAACTTAATCAGCTTTAAAGGTATTGTAATGACAAGAATGAGAAGGAAGTGAGGTGATGTGAAAAGTAGTCTACAACATTGCTCAGATTGTGGAGAACGTAGGAGAAGAAGAGTTGAAGTTTCCAGGAAATCCACTGCAGGTTTTCCTCTTCTGGTTCTTTTGCTTTGAAGTAAAGATCAGGTAATGTCTTTTCAGAAGGTGGTGCAATGCTGTAAGAACAACAGGAAAATTGAAGACTCAATATTATTTTTGATGGATTCATTGACTGATGGTTTGCATAAGAAAAGGCTTTTTTTCTTGTTTGGGGGGGGGATTTTTTGGTGTGTGGTTTTTTTTGCATGGTTTACTTATGAAATTAATTCTTTTCCAGCAGGAATAACTACAAGGAATGCTGTGTGTAGTCTCCACCGGTTTGTCAATTACACAGAAAAATTCCATTTATATGAAACTTTTATTAGTCAGAATTATTCTTCTTCTGCATTGCTTTCAGCTGGTTAAGTATATATAATATTAATGCAATAGAATCTCAAACCAGAACTCTCTTTCTCATATTGTTTCAGTAAGGTCAGCTGCATGAATGATGCAGATGATCATAGAACAAAGGTGTTTCAGTTATGTGTAGTGAAGTGACTCTTAAGCCTTTTAGCAAAGCATAGCAGGATCTACAATTAACAGAAATAACTAGGTTTTTTTGGTTACATATGCTTTTGTAGCAAAAGAGTAATGCCCATAAAGCTGTGGAAATCATATGAGTAGCTTCAAAAAGGGACAGTGGAAACCAGAATCACAGCTGAAGTCGTGAATCCTTTGCCCTCCCGCACTACTGTTCTCACCTCTAAATTTGCCACTGCTTAAGCCACTGATGGCATAAGACACCCTTTGCTTTTTTTATTGATCACTAACCACAAATCTTCCATAGGAAAAGAAATAATATTACAGCTTTGCAATGTATGGAGACATCCAGCTTTACAAAGAAGAAGGCAGTTTAGCATCTGTTCCTTACAAAGGCATATGGAGCAGATGCATAGCAGAAAACCTCAACAGCATTGGCAAAAACCTAAATTCTGATGGGCTAGGATTTATAATGTAATCAGGAGAAGCCATCATTAGTGACTCCTTCTCCACAAGACAGTTTCCTCTTCATGTACAATTCAGTCCCTTTGATACCTCTGTTCTGATGTTTATGTTTTGTTTCATCACTCCACACAAATAACAAATTACTTGCTGATTTGAGTGCAATGAGCTACATAACTTCTTCCAAGTTGTCTTTGTGAAAGAAGTGTGCTGCTTGGCTTCATCCAAAAAAATAATCCTGACCTTGTGTACCTCTTCAGAATCCTGCCTTTTTATGTTATTAGATTTGTTAGTGAATGTGCGTGGGGCATTTAGGGTTAGTATGTATTTACAATTTAGCCAGGGGTAATCACGCACTGTCTTCATTATCCTCCTTCATATTTGTTTTGTGGGTTTTTTTTTTCCTTTGACTAGACCTCAGTGCTGCTACTGGAGCTAAAGTAATGAATAGATATTTATGCAGAAGACTTCAGGATGTGTGAACGATACTACAACCTTCTGGACTAGCACTTAGCAAACCAAAATTTGTTAAAGACCTATTTTGTATAACTTGCCTTTAAGATTTTTTTCCTTAAGGGCTGGATTGTGCTTTCCCCTCACAAGGTAACAAACAGGCTTACCTGAAATAAATCATTGTATTCTGCTCTACAGAGGACTTGAGCATCTGTCATTGCTGCAGAACCACACTTCTTTTTTTTTTTAGTTTATTTTTTGTCAACAAACTGTGGATGGAGAAAGGCTGCACAAAGGGTTTATGTTGACCAATAGGTTTGTTAACTACAGGAGACCAGAGATACGGTTCTGTGGCCTGGAATGGAGAAAAGATATATTTCACTAATACCTAAAATTCTTTAACCAGAGATATTTTTCTTTCCTATTGTACAAGGCATCTATATATGGTCCTGCCTCACCTCTTTTTCTTACAAATATCAGTATTTTTTAGTTCTTACAATCTTACAGTTTTTACTTCCTCTAATATTAGGTTGCCTAGATACACCTGCATCATCTTATTAATACCTTCATTGTGGTATACATGGATACACTGATACATAGATATAAAATCATTCCATTATGTACCTGTCTATATCTTACCCCCACCTCACAGAAGTCAGATATCAAGCTCCAGACCAGTACCTACAATTAAAGCTCTCAGGCACTTTTCTCAGTATTAATGCTGTTATCTAGAGAATATAAAATAATAGTAGTTGAACACAACATTCAGAAAATTTTAGTTTTGAGATGTATGCAATAAACATTCCCAGTATTTCTAAATCAATTCAATAGGTGAAAATGTTCAGTAAGTATCAGAAGTGAATAAAAAAAAAATCTACAGTCTATATACAGTATCTACTATTGCTATTAGTTTCTGAAATCACTGGAGGAATCAATACATGTATTTGATGCTTTCTTTCCCATTAATAAAGTCCTGTTGTACTAGTCCTGGTACTCCTGTCCAACACTAATTTCTATTCTGGGAAATTATATTTTGTCTGCTTAACCTCTCCTTCAATTTTAATTCAATGAAATGTCAAACTGCATGCAATACTCCTGTAAGCAGTTAAAGCATTACTATTCTTCCATGCAAGTACTGAAATAATTTCAGGGAAATGTTTGCAAGTTCTTGTGAAAAAAAGTGTTTCATGTAAGATGTTATCTGATAAATCAGTAGTAAAAGTAATTTAAAATTTGTGAGAGAACAAATTTGTGTTATTAGTGTCACTTTTTTATTATATTTTTACTCCAGGTTATGAGATCACTCATTCTTTTGCTCTTTGCAATTTACTGACTTCCCTTAACAACACTACTACTACTTAATACTGAATACATGATTTAAGTGAACTATTTGGGAAGTGAGTTATGACTTTCCAGGTCTTATCTAAATCTTATTGAAGTTGAAAAGTTATGGATAAGACCCATATGAAAAAGATTTGCAGAAGTGAATGTCAAATTTTTCATTCTTTTTCTTGAGGCTGGCAGAAATTAATTTAATTAGAAAGGGGGTTTTAGATTTTCTGAAAAATACATTCTAATCCTTATAGCAGTTTTTAATTGTAGGCAGAGAGTTTAAACTGTACATTACTATAAATAACTCTCCAAAGGTAGAAAGAAAAAAAAGGAAAAAAAAATGCTTTTTTACTTAATTCTGTAGAATGTATTGTCATTGTTTATCTATTCAGGTGAGATTTTTGAAATAGAACAGAAGGTTCTTTTACTATATTTCATGTATATGTTATGGAATCAGTTTTTCATAGTTCCATGCAGTTTCCATTAAAATGAATGGATACTTGATTCCTGCCAGAAGATTTAGACATGTTGGACAGATTTAGCTGAACATATTCATCATCTGGCAGTGAAGTGGTTAGTTGTATTTGTATTTAGTGTAGGTGTAATTAAGCTTCAAAGTTAACACTTTAAAGTTAACACCTCATTAAAATCAAGGGACAACATTTACACCTCTCTTCCTAATTTTGCTGTATTTTGGGCTGCTGACTGACTGAATGATATACATTGAGGAGTCTGTGTTTAAATACAAAGAGCTAGAAGTAGAAAATAACACCTTCAAGTCAATGAGCAAATTCTTGGGATCCACCCTTGGTCAGTCTTTATTCATATTCATGGCAATGTGACTTACATTATTTGCAATAAGAAGCACTTATCCAATAAATGTTAAAGATTTTAGGTTTGTTTGTTTGTTTTTCCCTGCAGCAAAGGGGAACACAGTTTCAAAATGCAGTGGGGAAGTAAGAAAAGATCTTAATATGAAGTCATCTGTGACTGTAGCAAGTCTTGGATCCTAAACACCAGACTTTCCTTTGGACTTTTTTTTAACTTAAAGTAGCTTTTGGGTGAGTACAAATAATAATATTCATCTTTTAACAAGATGAATATGCTGCTGCATGATGTTATTTGGAGACTATCACTGCCACTTCCAAATAAATGCATATTTCTCTCATGTAACTCAAGAAGTAATTGTGTTGTCATAGAGCAGTGGAGCACCATAATCTTGATAGACTATTTGTTCTTTTCTTTTTCCCTACAAATGCTTGAAGAAAGGTTTCATTTCTGAGGTTATAAAAAGGTCATAATTTTGAGATCTAGAATTATGGTGACAGTGCTGTTATAAAGGTCATGTGCTAAGATGTTGGAAGAAAAGAGATCTGAAAGAAAATATAAATTGCCAGAAATGTTGTCCACCATAGTATTATGAAATAAAACTTAAGTTAAAGCAGAGAGGTTAAAATAAACTCAAGAAGAATGGTAACTTAATACATGATAAATTCCATTATATAACAGTTGATCTGCATTGTGCCAGTATCTGTTTATAGGGTGAAAATTGAGGAACTTGGAGATACTGGAATGACAAGAAACACATAAAGGAACCGCAGAAAAGGGGAGATTCCAAGAGCTTAATAACATTACTGGAAAAATGCCAGAGATGGATTTATAAACCTTCTATCTACAGGCTGAAGGAATTATTCCAAGGAGCCTTAGGTAGCAATGTATGTATTGGATCATATTTAACTATGTGATTTTCTTGTGGGTAAATGTTTTCATGAGCTCTATTATGATGTTTTACAAGTAAAGTAAATGTATGAGGGCAGTATAATTTATTTTCTAATGAGGGATCAAGTAGTTTATTTCTATTGTACATGTTATTACAGTGACTGTAACATGCTGTGGGAGAGCTGCATGATGAGCAGTCACATCTTGCTAACACATCTTAGATGATAAACAGATGGAGACTATGGAGACATTCCATGTTAGGACATGCAGGACAAATTATTTCACAAACATAATTAGCATAAATTACTATTTAAAAGCTTTGGTTTGGTTTGTTGTTTTTTTGTTGTTTTTTTTTTAATAGCCTCCTCCTCTGCCCCTTAACAGCCATGACCTTGGCAGCTTGAGCCTTCAAGAGCAGCTAGAATTATGATGGGTGGATGAAGCTCTAAAGGGTTAGAAGTTTAGTTTGGAGAAGTACCAAGAACTTGGGATACTAATCTCAGATTTATCCAAACTAATCCTTGGAGGTCTCTCTCCTTCCTCTTCCACATCTTTCCTTCTCCTCCCCCCAAGACTGACTATGTCTTTTTTCAGGTTTCATGGTTGCACTGACACTGTCCTTTCACACTCCTCTTGGAAATTTCACATCTGGTATTGCTTTACGCTTCCTGTTATTTTAAAATCACGTATAGCAGGATCTCCCTGAGTCAGGGATTTCTCATGAAGGTTTAGCTACTTGCCCTACTGAAGTCTCAAGGCTGGTGAGATTTGAAATTGAAAAAACTGAAAAAGAATTGTCAAGGCCATTAACTGAATTTGATATAAATTTTCTGAACAATTTAGGGGCCCAAAAAGGGGCCATGAGACCTCTAGTCTGATCCCCTGTGTAAAGTAAGCACCAGATTTTTAGCTCCTTATTGTTGCCTTGAACCTAATAAGTTGAGTTTGACTGAAGCATGTTTTCCAGCAAAGCATCCTATCTTCATCTAAATACAGCAAGAGATGAAGCCACTTCCCTCAACCTCACTGATAACTATTCATGGTTTTTTTTTTAATTTGTGTTTGTTCCTGCTCAGCCTTTAAACATTCATCCTTAGCCTTTCTTTATCAGATTACAGATCCTTTAGGAGCCTAGTCATTCTCCCCATGAAGGCATTTCCATGCAGCTGTAACAGTTATAAAGTAAGCTTGGTCTTTTTTTTTTTTTTTTTTTAAAATCTAAGCAAACACTTATTTAAGTCTGTCATGCTTAAGCATTTTTCTCCAGACCTTGAATGATTTTTATCTGTACCCTTTCAAAGTTTTTCAGTAATCTTTTGAAAATGCAGACTAGAAGAACAAAAATAAATTTGTCTCTCTACTCCTACTCAATATTCTCCCTTTACATATCAACAAATCAGACTGTTTTTGCCATGGCATTTAACTGGAGGATCATGTTGAATTACTTGGCAATGGTGAACACTTTGGCTTATGAGGACAGTTTCTGATATTCTAAAAATGGGACCTGAATTTGGTGAAGTCTTGAGATGGAACTGTATTCACCTTTCTCCTTCCCCTAACAACAGAAAACTCAGAACCATGAAAGTAAAAAAAGGGCACACGTAATTAAAAGGGTCAAAATCCAGTCCATTCTTAGAAGAAAGTTGGGACAGTCAAGACAAAAGAGAGAGGCAAACTTTTCTTCTCTTTTGTTCTCACATAAAAATATATGTGCCCATCTTTAACAGGACACACACTATGCACCAAGCTGGAATGACCAACTTTAGCTTTTCTAATGTCTGGCCTAATTAGAGTTCCTCATTCCTGCAAAAACATAGATGTGACTTTGGCTGTATTAAAATGTACATTATTTGAATCGGTTCTGTCATCAAGTGATACAGATCACTTCCCATGACTGCCTGTCTTCATTATTTACCACTGTGCCAATCTTTGTGTCATCCCATAAATTTTATCAGCCCTGATTTTATCTTTGCTTCTCAGACAATTGATAAATATTGAAGGGTGTCAACCCTAATATGAACTCCTACTGCAACTCTTAGAAGCAGCCTCAGTTGATTAGGATTCCCCACTGTCTGCTACTTACCAAAATGTCAGCCTATTCTAAACCCATTTAATTTCAATTTACCTTGATGGAACTGTACTCTGTTAGGTAACGTTGTTAGGATGCAAACTTTAAGAGATGCATTCAGATAATTTCTAAATACATTTAGTGTTCAGGAAAGTAAGGCACTAATTAATTGTGTGGGTGAAAACATATGGAAAGCTTCATGGGTTGGATATTCTTCTGGATTTGTCTTGGTCCGAGACAACACTCGTAGGCTAGTCTTGAACCATTGTCACTAACATATCATGGAAACACAACATCAAATATCATAGGTCACAAGACATACCTTCAGCCTGTATAAAACGGAAGAAACCACTGTTTCAACTCTCACAGTTGACCTAGGATAGAACATATGTTCTGCTGTTCAGTAGTAAGGATAACATTTTTAATAACCAAATGTTCTCACAGCATGTCATCTAAACAAGTCATGCTAAATGCAAATGTTCTTTTTTTTTCAGCTGAAATATCGAAAAGAATTACCTAATAAAAGGGAGAAACTCAAAATTCTAAGACTGACTACTTGATTAATTAACTGCCCATGGTTTCCACATAAAGATGATATATTGGGTAACAAATATAGCTACACTATGTATAAGCTTATTCCTGAAAATTCCTGAGGGAAAAAAAAAATCACAAAAAGAAGGACATGTCAATAACCAAATAAACTGTTTTCAAATCTCTGATTTTTTTTATATGCTGTTGTGTTTTTATAGATATGGTATTATCTTAACTTTTATTTCAAAGGATCACTTTATTGATACAAAATCATTTTGCCATATTAAAAGTTCATATAAGCTTTATCAAAATGATACTGCTTGTTAGATAAAACCTGATGCTCTGTGTAGAAAGGTTTTGAGAAAAGTGTGGAATAATTTTTTGGTAATAATGATTTGGTAGCCACAAAGTGATTTGGACTTTGGCCAGAATATTATAGTTAATATCCCTTCTTTTGTGAAAATTGTTGTGGGATTTTTAATGACTAGCCAGTCAAGAAGGGCTGAATTTTACATCTCTTCCAAATACAGTTTTATGAAACTGGTAAAAGGTTTTGTTTGCTCTTACTTAAAGAATTTGTACAAATGTGGCTCAACTGCACCTCTAAATTATATATAGTATTTTTAGAGAAATAAACAACAAATAATCTTTCCATTTTTCTCTTATATCTGTCTATAAATTAATAAAAATGTAAATATTTATTTAATGTTGATTAAAAGTATATATTAGCAACAACCTTGTGTAATAATAGGCACATGGAAATTCACTTTTTAAAGAAATGGGTTTGCGATTTTTTTAATATCTGAAAATATTTTATTTTTAATGCTGCTTAGATAACTAAAATGAAAATTAGATTCATATGCTACAGCTTATGAGCTCATGTGCCAGATGAATTGTTTTGTTTTGGATATGGAGGTGCTATAGATAGCAAGTTATGCTTGTGACTATACAAATGCTCCTGTGGCCTGCACTAGGGAGTAAAGCTATTCCTTTATCCCTGAAATACTCTAAGCAACATCAGTTTTCTCAGTTGTTGTAAAAGGGATCCATATTTAGTCCTTTATGTTTCATTTCCATTCCCTCATCTTTGTAGATTGTCCATAGACTTCCTTCAGGCTATGAATATGGTAGGAAGTAAAGTGTTATTCCCTCTCCCCTCTTTTTAGTTTCTCTGTTTTGCAGTATCCTTTGGTTTGGGGAGAAGTTTTGGCTTTATACATGCTCCCTGCCACTTGAAGGCACTACCTTCTGTTCTTCTTTTCTGTGTAGTTTCTCTTCCTCCCTCTCCTGGTTTGTTCCACTTCCCTAGGTGAGGAGCAAAAGTGGAAAAAGCAGGGGTTTCCACTCAGTTGTAAGACAGGATGCACTCTGTACACTGAGCAGAGAGATTTTCAACCACAGCTACACAGGGCCATCTTTAGAGCTTCAGGTGCCCCAAGCAAGACTAGGTAATCGTGCCCTGGGATGAGGTCAGAGTTGGTTTAACAGAGGGTTTCAGAACCAAAAATGAAAGCTTTTGTATCTCAGTTCAGAGGAAAGACAACCATTAGAAGTACATCTCAGTGTCACATTGTTAGGCAGAGATGTTATTAACATCACTGATGTACATGTGTAGTAAGCCAGAGGCACAAAAATGCTTCTGTGTGGTTAAAATGTACACACTTGGGCAATGCCAGTGGACATTTTACATTTAAAGGGACAGAAGTGACTTTCTGCGGTAGACAAATGAGCTCAAAGAATACTTGCCCCTATCAGTGCCCCTACCACTTTGGTATCCCATGTGGACACTTGTTTAGAGTTCCCCTAAGGCTGACCCTGGAGCTAGAGTGTGTACAGAACAAGATTGCCTACTGTATGAGAAGGAGGAGCAGAGGGTTCAGGCCCCTAATCAGCAATGACATTTCTGTTTCCTGACACTGCAGAACAAGGAACAAGGGGTCATTCCACGTAGGAAACTCAAATGCAAACCTGCCAATTAAGGGAAACTTATAGTTAGAAGGAATGTCACAAGCAAAGAGACACAAACACACAGGAAGAACAAAGGCATTTTTAAAGATAAGTGAAGAAAATAATCAAGAACTGATGCTCTAGGGAAGATTTAAAAAAAAAAAATAAAAATAAAACTAACCCCACACCAAACCCAAAGCATCTCTGCATACACTGACAAAATAGTTTTTAAATATATCAAATACCCTAAAAGAAAGCAAGAAAATGAAGCTGCTGGGTATTAGTTTGAACAAAACAGAGATCAGAGAAGATATGCTACATGTAAAACTCTGTTATGGATGGTGGAGACTAAAGGACATAAATTTTGCTGAGAATTCACTCTCCAGTGTTATCCCTGTAAGGCTAGATAAACATGAGAAAGATGAGTTCTTTACCCTGATACCTTAAAATGAAATGAAATTGTGAAAAATTTTAGAACGGTTTATAAACATATTCAAATGCACACCTGAATAATTTAAAAATGGGGGAGAAGGGATAAAGCTTTCTTTTTTTTTTTTTTTTTTAGCTGGTAATCTCTTAATCTTTCCTTCTCCATTCCTGGACTACTTCAGTATACTGCTACAAAGTGTTTCTTATTGTGAATATAATAAAAATTAGAATAAACATTTGGTTAATTCGCTTATCCAAACTATTCGTAATGTTTGATAATGAAACAAAGACTATGTAAAACACAATGTTAAGTAGAAAGTAGCAGAAATTCACCAGCTGTGAAAATAATTAGAAACCTGATTTTGTGCCTCAGTCATCCCATTTGTAATTATATTTAAATTTTAATAACACTATTTTCAAATAGAAAAATAGTGATTTTTTTTTTGCTTTAAAGACATTTTGTATTAGCTTCTTTTAGAAAAAATCAATAAAAGAATAATTAAAATTGAAAAATCATTAGATTTCCAGTGTTTTAATGCTAAAAAGCACCTACACATATATGAAATATATACTTGAAAATCTTGGTGGTATTGACTGAAAATAGAAAATGTGAATTTTTAGGAATTTGAAATACAAGTTTAATAGGTTTCAATATTTCAGTTTGTAATGCTATTCTGTGTCCTGCATTCAGAGGTGTTCTAAAGCCCCCTTGGTTTTAAAGTCTACCAGGCATACATTGGTGGCAGAATGCAGTCCCACAAGAACAGCAGTAATGTATTACTTGAGTCTTCTTTTTCCCAGTGAGAAGCGTCCATGAATAAGACTTGATACCACTGCCAGCAGAAGATCTAACACTCTAGTTTGGGGAACTATGCCCATATTATAATACATCTCTCAGAGACTCAACAGAAGAAAAAAAAATCTTTCATCAAGAATAGGTAGGAGTTGTTAGCAATTCCTCCCATTTATTTCTTGCAGCTGTGTAGAATGCCAGTGGCCTTGTGGGGAATTTGCCAGGCTGTTTAAAGACACTGAAGGAATGGAAACCGTTAAAGTTGAGTCCCAGTTATGAGCAGACAACAGAGGTGATTCCACATATATTAACAAGATGTGGTCAGCTATTTAAACCTATAGCAAGTATATAGGTTTTGGGCTCTTTGCCTGAGCCCAATCAAGTGCATAATGCAAGTATTTTACTTAATAACAACTACTGATATCTCTAGATGATAATGGCACTCTCTTACTATCATACATGACTGGTTTTAATTGCTAGAGGAGGTGGAGATATGTCAGCTAAGCAAAACCCTACAATAAAAATCAAGAAGATATTTATCCTCTCTTTCATATCCCTTTGCAGATGTTACACTGTGGTCTCTACTCCTGTGTTAGGAAGAAGCATTCAGGGCAGATCAGCTGGAAGGACTCCTGGCTATTGTCCTCCTCACAGCAGACTTTCTCAGAAATTCTTGCCTCTTCTTTCTAGTTAGAGTACATATGGGTAATGTCATTACAAAAGCTAAAGATTTAGTTAAATGACAATGTCTTAAAACCTCTATGCATTACTATGGAGATAATGAAGATCTTCCTATTCGTATTGGCCTGAATTTATGTTCCACAATTTACTCCTGCTTTTTGTGTAGACTTTTTTTCTGATTAATGACTGAGTATACGTAACTATTATGTTATAGACAACAATATAGGAAATTATTTGGGTTTACTTTTAATGTGATCAGTTTCATAAAACATTAAAACATATTGTGTCTCCTAATAAAAAATGGTGTACATTGATATTAAGGAAATTAGCTACACTTAAAAAAAAAAAAAGGAGAAATTAAGTAGCGTTTTCAACGTGGCAATACTTGAAGCATGTGTGTATTCCTAAAGGCCTATGTATAACTCTAGATGAGAGCAAAAAAGATTAAATATTTGTAATTTAAGTTTAAGTTATACATTGGCTGGTATTAATTTCTTAGAGAGGTTAGAGAGGAAAATACCAGCAAGAGAGGAAATAAAATCATTCAAAGACAAGAAATCTTAAAATGTTCTGTTTCTTTGGTTGTTCATTAACAGAAACAACTTGCACCTCTAGGGCCCTTTTCATGTAAATGCATGTCTCAAAGAGCCAAGTCTTTAATTACACATCAGCACTGGAGAAAGCATACCGGAAACGAATGCGGTAGGCCTTGTAAACGAGCAAAAACCTTGTCACAGTCAAAACATTTGTGAGTCAGAGAATTGTATGTAATTTATTGCCAATAAAAGCAAACTTTTGATCACTGACTTGGGTATTGGGGAAAACAAGAATACAAACAATGAGTCAAACTCATATATTCTCCCCTTCTCCAGTGTTAATTGCCCTTGTATTCACCAAGGGTTACACACAGTTGATGAAAACTCTGCTGGTGGGGAGGTGAGGTGATGAGAGGAGGTTAAGGCAGCTGCAGTCCCTCAGGGTGTCCCTGCCCCAGTGTGGGTGGCCTGCAGCCCAGTCCCTCAGGGTGTCCCTGCCCTGGCACCCATCACCCATGGCCGCAGTCCCTCAGGGGTGCTCCTGCCCCGGCGTGGGTGACCTGCAGCCGCAGTCCCTCAGGGGTGCGTGTAGGGACCCTTCATCCCCACCCCACCCCTAATACATCTGCTGAGGGGCCCACGGGCTCCCCCAGCAGCCCAAAGTTCTGGCGCACACGGGGGTGCTCATGCCGGTGCCAGAGCCGTTGGGAACTGGCTGTGGCCAGCACAAGGTGGTCCATGGCCTCCTCCCGCTCCCATCCCCCCTGCAGCCTCCTGCTGCTCAGACCTGTGACTTAACTGGCATTGTGAACCAGCACAGCACAAAAGGTGTCAGTATTCATTCTGCTGTAAGGCAGGCAGAGAGATATCACTGTTTCCAGTAACATTCATTAATTTTTATCCATGTATGGCACATAATCAGTCTGAACTTCATGTTTTAACAAGGAAATTCCAAACATAAATCCTCATTATTTTTACAGATTTCAAACAAAATATGAAATGAATCCTGCTCCCTCTACTCTCACAAGTAGTTCAGTAGACATCTATGGTGCCATGTTAGGATTATATTATGCTTTATAATGAAACTGGAGACTATTTTATCTTGATCTCTATAACCCTCTTTGGCTTAGATAAGCCTGGATTTCATCCTATATTTACAAGCAACCAAAAAAAAGCTAAGTATCTTTTGTATCAAGCAGTTTTATTTACACATACATTTATTATCGAGACATATATTTACAGAACTGAGAATAGACTAGGAAGCATACAATAAGTTTTCAAAAAAAAGAATATATAAGGAACTTGTATACAAGTTTACATTTACAGTTAAATGTCTATTGTACATCCTGAATTTTAATCCACTCATATGTATATGAAATCCTTTTCCCGTATTTCAGAATAAATGTAAGTTGAGTCATATTTTTGACTGGAAGCCATTTATATTTTTGTATGTAATCACCACATTACATAAAGGTGGACTATAGTATGAGAACTTCCAGATATTTCTCTTACGAATGTTGTTCCAGTGTTTGGCTACTTGATATGTCTATAACTTATTCCATAGATAGCTAGCATGACAAGATTTTCTGTGTTGCATGCCACTAGAGCTTGTGAGAGTGTTCTGGGAGAACATTGGTGTACATTTACTGCAGTGAGCAACTACTGCTAGTATCACATCTACTATTTTAATTCAGTACCTCAATAATAAAAAGTTCCTGGAGTCTTCTTGCTTCCAGAATGGCCTGGAGGTTTTCCATTCTGTTTACCTTCTAGTTTCTTTCATTGCAGCTACCCTTTTTTTATTTTATCTGCTGTGATATAACTTCTTCTGGAAATTATCTGGTCTGTTCAGATTCATCTTATATCTTATGGAAGCAATGAACTTGATCTACTCTGTCTTAGAAGGACATCTAATTGATTTTTTTTTTCTATGTCCAGTATGCAAGTACATATGGATTCATTGTGGCAGTACTTTTGGTTACATCTTGAAGAACTCATTTTTATTCAGTCATCCATGAAGTACAGTAACTAGCTTGAATGACAAGTTCTCTTTCACAAACTCTATCCAAGCTTTGTTTAGCAAATGAATGAAAAACAAAAGAAAGATGATATTTCAAATGTTTTTCATAGATATAACAGAACTAAAAAACCTCAACCAACCAACCAAAACACCCCAACCAAACAAAAAGGTAAACAAAAAACCCTGCCTAATATCATTGAATTTCTGCATGGAATTATCTAGCTCTTCTTCTGTAGGCAACACCTATGTTTTCTTTCCTGGAGGTTTTACTTTTAGTATTTTTAAGAAATGTGAGACAGGTTTACAGCTCCCTATTTTTATTTAGACTCTTATTTTTCATATCCCATTACACTTAATGAGATTGGAAACCTGCATTTGAGTCTGGGAGCTATGAAACTGGCTCAGCATATTGCATGCAACGCAAATAACTGGAAATCAAGTGCTGAGAGTAGGAGACACATTAATTATTCATAGAACTAAATGTATTGAAGAGCCCACATTACAGCTCACAAAGGAGTATCCCTGAGTCCAGTGAGGGGAGGAGTAACAGCCTTCAAATCCAGTTAAAGTGCACCTGACATACAAGAGAATGGTTCTCAAAGTGACCGTGAGAATTTTCAATAAAAGCTAGGGTTTTCAAAGAAGTTTCTGGTGCCCAAATCCCAGTGAAAGTCAGTGAGATATGGGAATTTAATTCCCTTTTTGAAATCATAGCTCAAACAAGTGGAAAGATCTGACCTACATTATATTTTGAATTTCTGCCTATCTACCCTTGTTAAGAATTTTATAACGTTTATCATTGTATCTACATGTGTTGTGACTGAAGCCTTGTCAAACTGTAGGAAAATCCAAGACTTCTGGGGAAAGTACTAGTATATTTACTGTGAATGGACACAAGAAAGGGTCTTCCAATGTAACATGAATATTTTTTATCATTGTATCAGCGAAACCCAGGATGAGCTTACGACAATTTTAATTTGTACGTTCCTTTTGTATTTTGTAAATATTCATCTATAGTTCTCAATCTTTTTTTCCAGTTTTCACTTCACTAAAAAGTTTCCATAAAAGTGCAAAGTGGCTTAAAGATTTCTGACATTAGATCTTTAGTAACCCTTAGAAGCAGGCAAGAGATCTGTGGACCATGTTACTCTAAATAAAAGAAAATATTAACAGGTATCACTGTAACAGTGTTGCATAAATAATCACTACTGATATTTAAGTTTTTGCTGCTAAGGATCTTCTAGATGAGGGATATTTCATTGTTTCTGCACATTTTACTGCTTAGTATCTTTTTACAGAAAATAGTAGTGATTTATCTAAAATTTCTACTTTCCTGAAAGTGTCTAAAAATGAGTGCTGTATTCTTAGTATCAGTCTATGCCCCAAGGTGCATTATTAGCTATTGCTTGTAGGGATGTTGTTGCTGCTTGGATAAGCAAAGCCTTTTCAGTATGCATTAATACAAATATATAATAGAATTATGAAGTTAGTTGATATTTCACGTGGATTCACTGAACATTACCAACCTTGTAGAGATTATAAAAATTCAGTACTGTTGTGTTCTGGGTGCCTCCTTTTTGTGAATTAACCGTAACATCCCAAAATTTTCTATTGGGGAAAAACAATAGGAAGAATAGAGATATTTTCTTCTTGCTTGTTTTTTTTTTTTTCTATTCTTGGCTGCAGGAGTGTTTAATAGTCTAGAAATTGCCAAGCAACTGCATTTTGATTCATTTACTTATGATTTTTTCAGATGAAAGCGAAGACTTACTGCTGCAGGTAAAAACTACATAGTTTAAAGCAAATCAGAATTGAAGTGATTTATTAATTTATTAACAACATATAATTAACTAGCAATCAGTGAACTACGTATTCAGAGTTAATATTGGTACAGTAACAGACAAACCACATCAGTAGACACTTTAAAAAGTAATAAATACCTGCAAATTTCAAAAAACCCTTCTACAACCAATCCCAGGAAATTCTAGCTGTGCATGCACGCAAGCACACACACGCACACAGATACGTGCACCTCCCCCGCAGGTCTTGGAGGGTGAAGAACCCCCTCATCTGAGCATGAGGAACCACTGCCTGCACAACCCGGCTGTGTGAGAGCCCAGCCCTGTGCCCCAGGCCTGTGCCATCCCTCGTTACCCCAGAAGTGACAGCCCCCAGGAAGAGACCCACATGCACCCAGGGTGCGGGTCCCCAGGGTACACCTATGCTAGCTGTGGGCAAGCTGCCCGTGGCTGCTGGCAGCACTCATGGCGGGAGGGCATGGGACCACTTTTGGCAGGGTTGTGACTGCTGCTGTCCACTGTCACAAATTTTCATGCTTAATTTATACTTTCTTTCAGGTTGAGTCTTTCTTTGTTTCCAACAGCTCTTTGAAATGCCCCGGTTACTGTTTCATCTGGCTGATGCTCATGTTTCTCTTTAATGTGATCAGTTTTCAGCAAATACACCCCAGACAATTTTGCATATGCAATCCATGTACACACTGTGTACACCCTCTGTGGCAGGTTGACCCTGCCTGAACGCCAGGTGCCCACCAAAGCCATTCTATCACTCCCCCTTCCTCAGCTGGACATGGGAAAGAAAATACAACAAAGAGCTTGTGGGTTGAGATAAGGACAGGAGAGATCACTCACCAATTA
The DNA here is from genome assembly GCF_947461875.1 of Haliaeetus albicilla. Taxonomy (NCBI): domain Eukaryota; kingdom Metazoa; phylum Chordata; class Aves; order Accipitriformes; family Accipitridae; genus Haliaeetus; species Haliaeetus albicilla. Next base: position 43,607,896 of record NC_091485.1, read on the forward strand.
CCGTCACGGGCAAAATGGACTTGACTTGGGGAAAATTAACTCAATTTATTACCAATCAACCAGAGTAAGGTAATGAGAAATAAACCCAAATCTTAGAACACCTTCTTCCTGGGCACAAATTCACTCCTAGATTCTCTACCAAGCCCCCGCCAGTGGCACAGGGGGACGGGGAATGGGGTTTATGGTCAGTTCATCATATGTTATTTCTGCCACTTCATCCTCCTCAGGGGCAGGACTCCTCACACTCTTCCTCTGCTCCAGCATGGGGTCCCTCCCACGGGAGACAGTCCTCCACAAACTTCTCCAACTTGGGTCCCCTCCACAGGAGGCAGTCCTTCAGGCACAGACTGCTCCAGAATGGGTCCCTTGCGAGGTCACAAGTCCTGCCAGAAAACCTGCTCCAGCGTGAGCTCCTCTCTCCACAGATCCGCAGGTCCTGCCAGGAGCCTGCTCCAGCGTGGGCTTCCCACGGGGTCACAGCCTCTTTCGGGCACCCACCTGCTCTGGCATGGGGTCCTCCCCGGGCTGCAGGTGGATATCTGCTCCACCTTGGACCTCCATGAGCTGCATGAGGACAGCCTGCCTCACCATGGTCTTCACCACGGGCTGCAGGGGGATCTCTGCTCCGGCGCCTGGAGCATCTCCTCCCCCTCCTTCTTCACTGACCTGGGGGTCTGCAGGGTTTTTTCTCTCACATGTTCTCACTCCTCTCACCGGCTGCTGTTTCTGTCTGTTGCAGCAACCTTTTTTTCCTTCTTAAAAATGTTATCACAGAGGCGTTACCACTATCACTGATTGGCTCGGCCGTGGCTGGCAGTGGGTCCATCTTAGAGCCAGCTGGTATTGGCTCTGTCGGACACGGGGGAAGCTTCTGGCACCTTCTCACAGAAGCCACCCCTGTAACCCCCCCTGCTACCAAAACCTTGCCACAGAAAGCCAATACACCCCCATCTTTATGTTAACAAATATTGATAACCAGGCTGTTTGCCAAAGGTGGGCCATACAAGCAAACCCATACATACAAAACACATTTTTAAGCAGCAGTATACCATCCTGGACAGTGGGTTTCTGGTCTGCAATTCAGCCGTTGCCTCAAATACCTGTGCTATGTTTACCTGATGTACAAGAAACTGCACATAGTAATATTCTGACACATTATATCTAGTGCTATATTAATAATCAAGTAGGAATTTTCCTTTGGACTGCATATAAGAAGTATTTGGTAAGGCTTTTTCCTCCTGCTTTTCAAAAAATATTGAAAACAAAAGCAGACTGAAAATGCTTTCATAATATAGAACTTAAAAGTTTAATATGTCCAATCCAGAGTGGTAACAGTAAATTTAAATTTACAGTAGCTCAGTGAAATTATTCATTTTTTATACTGCTGAGAGATTAAAAATCAAAGAAGGGAAAAATTTTTCTGACCTAATGCCAATGAGCATACATACTGTGGATGTGGTGGAAGAGAACCTACAATGTTGTTCTACCATGGTCCTTATAGGAAAAAGGTCATGCAAATTCTGGTGCTGGAAAAATGAAGGAGATAGATTCTAAAATGAGGAAATGATGACAAATATATTCTTTTGCATTTGCATTTAACATTCCAGTTGATTGGTATTAGCATTAGGTTAAAATATTTATGACACTTGTTCTGGATAAATTGCATCAATATAATTTATTATTTAAGAAGAAGTGAGAATAATTTGCTTCAGTGAAGATAATATTGTTATTCATGCTATTCTGATGAATACCAGCTTTAAACAAGTGGAAAAATGTTAAGCCTTTGTACACCCTTGATTTAGAAAACTGTAGCAATGTTATGATTTTAAATATCTTTTAATTTAGAAGAGAACACTCAAAAAAGAGAAGGATTAAGATGTGCAAAAAGAAGGAAGATGAATATGCCCCATAGACATCACCAGAGTATAGACTGTCACTGATGTACCACTGTATTGGCACTGCGTCAGTTACATGCCCTCAGTGGACTTTACAGTCCTTCATTTGTTTAGAATGTCATGGATTGTTCCTTGCAAATGCATTTTAAAAACATAGTATTAATGATGATAGTGCACTTGGTTTTACCTGTATGTAATATAGATATTATTCCATTAGTGGAACTTAAATATTACTGTGATAACTCAAATAAAGGAAAAACCTCCCAAGAAGTTAGCAGTAGCAATTGATTAAAATAAAGATATGCAAGAGTTTTGAATTGAAAATTGTATTAATTTGATATTTGAAAGAGTTTTATAATATTGCAGTTATTACTTGCTTAGCACCAATCTGTACAAATATAGAAAGAGGACCCAAACCCTAGCTTATAAACTGAAGTTTATCAAAATCAAGGTAGCATATTTCAGACATATAAAACAGTCTATGGCCAAGAAAATTTTCACATTTCTTTTAAAATATTACTTTACCCCTGGGTAATTATCAAAGAAAGAGTTTATGAAACAAATGTGCACTAAAAACTGGTCTGAATACACAGGAGGAGTGGATGCTTTTTGTAATATGCAAACTGTAAAAAGAGAGATGAAGGAAATAATCAGACTTAATAAAGTCATTTGAGATAAATTTGTGTGCTAAGAAAGAGCACAGGAAACATTGGAACTTGAAAATTTGGAACAGAAGATGCAAAATCAGAGAGTAAATGAGGAGATAACTGTTGAATGGGCAGTACTTTTTTGTGGTACAGACAGAAAAGAAAACTATCAAGACTGCAAAAAGTGACAAAACTTGGCATCAGTAGATGGTTCAGTGAAAAGAAGGTTTCAAGCCTTGCATGAGAGGAACATTTTGCAGTTGCTAGTTGTAATGTCATCAGGAAAGGGATCAAAAAGCTGTAGGAAAAAATGAAGGGAATACCACATTGAGATTGCAATAATGGCAAATGAGAAATTGTTATGAACTCACTGGGAGTTATGTAAAACAAGGAGAAAAGCTAAGAGCAGCCAAAGTATCTGGGAATCACCAACTCAGAACCCAGAAAAGAATAGTTCAGTGGTGGCATTAGGGAGCAACAGGAGCACAGGGCAAAGAGATAGAGCAAAAAGAAAAACAACAGTACTGCCAAAATTGAAAATAAATAACTAGTTTGTTGGTTAGATAGGAAGAAGTTAGCATAAACATGAAATTTTGGAGAATAAATGAAATAAAGGAACTATACAGAAGTAACATTGTCCAGAACAATAGGGGATTTTTAAACTTTGGCTGCAAACGGCGTAGATAATACAGAGAGAGCAAATCAAATGGCAAGGAATTAAACACAGAGAAGTAAAGACCAGAATGCAGAGCTTAACAGTAGCTAAAAGTGAAGAATAAAATCAAAGAGGACATAGTCAGAAAATAGGATCACTACTTGTGGTGGAGAAAGAGTAGGGTGATTTCTGAGAGGGTATGCTTAAGAAGTTTAGTTTAATGCTTGGTACAGAGCATCAGAGAAATGTGTATATATGAAAAAAGATGTGAAAAAAAAAAGATAAATAATTGGATAATTTTTACTAAAAGATATCATATATCCATCATGAGGAATCTGGCAAGACTGTATAGGAAATTAATGTAGAAAGAAGACCAAATAGCTTCCTGTCTGTTGTGAGGAAAAGCAGATTGTTGTAGTCTTTTGCATAGAAGCAGAGTAAGAATGCTATTAGAAAAGAAGCAGGAGCAAGGGCAAGATTAGGGTTTGGGAATAGGGGGCTGCATTAGGAGTACCTCAAGGTGCTTTCATTAGAAGGATTGCCAGGAGAAAAAGTATCATTTTAGAAGAAGGTGGATATTAACTAAAATAATATTTTAAAGACATTCTAGCATTCCCTATGAACTTTTGCAATTCTTTTGACACTGATACATGTTTTTCAAAGCCTGTTCCAACTTCATAGTTCTTAAAGGTTGCTGAAGCATTCAGTACTTTTTGTCCACTTTGTTTTTCTATAGCCTTTATATGACAGTCTCTATACATTTCCCACTGCATGAACATTGCAATTGGGTCTATGAAGATTTGTACTGACCTCATTGTGTCATCAGTTTGACATTATAATTTCATCTCCAGAGAAACATTGAAACACTTTTCATCATAATTCGATATTGTAAATGTGGTGACCATAGATAGTAATAAAAATTCCTTGCAATTGCATTTTGACATCATAATGTAATCTCCATAGTCTTCACTTGACATTGTGATGAGATTGTGGCAATGCTAACTTTGTATGAATGAACTGGGACCATAGAATGAAAAATTTAAAGTACAGTTTCGTGCATAGTGAGCAAATGGTTATAAATATATATATATTATCACAATCAAATTGTTGTTAAAAATTAGAACACACTCTATCCATCTGAGGAATGGAGATCTAGAACAGTCCTTTAAGTGGGGAGATGAGAAGAATAATCACTTTTCAGATACAGCTTTATCAACTCATGAAAGAAAAAATATAGCAAAGTTTGTGCCAGAGCAGAGGCTTGGAATCTGTGATTGGAAAGTTCTTTCTAGTTCCATTACGTTCTGAGGCATGTACTTCTGCCTTAGTCTTTGAGTAGTGTAGGAGAAGGAGCCAAACTTGATATGTTTATAAAGAACTTTTCTATCTAGAAGCCGATGAATTTTAATTTTAAACACATCATTGAAAGAATCATGCATATTTCTTACAATGGATCTCATGTACATCAGCTGTGGTGTAAAAAAAAAGGGCATCTCTTGGAATAAAAAGTCTGGTGCAGGCATATTTCATTCTTTAACTTCAGTTTTAGAGTTGTTCAGTGTAGTGACAAACTGATTTAAATAGTGACTTTCATGCTTCTAAACTAGTCATTAGTCTAATATGAACTGGAATGATGTTTTTTAAAAGTCAAAACATTGCTGATTTTTGGTGGAATCTGAATTGATGACCTCCTGGTAAAACACATTTATTTTATTATTGGGACTTTGAGACTATATAACTTGTAACCTTTACTTTAAGCATTTTCTTGCAGATATCATATCCTTCTGATTTTTGCAATACAGGCAACGGCAAATATTAAAAAGAAATAAAATATACTATCCCAAAATTATACTAGATAGACTGACACCTTGGAGTTTTGATCTTCTTTGCTTATGGACTAAAATGTACCTCTTTGCTAGAGTTTAATTGATGGAACTTGAGTAAGGTTTGGATACAATTCCTTGTCCTTCACAACCTGCCATTTTTTTTGTATGTTTATTTCACTTGCCTGTTTTTCTTGAAGAGACAGTGTTTGGGCCCTCTTCTTTTCTCTTAGGAGTGAATAAATAATACATTTTAACTGTAGAATTATGTAAAGCTGTGGTCGGATGAGTAAAGAATATGCTTAGAACTGTGCAGTTTGAAAATCTAGTCCTAGCTGTTGAAAGAAAACACTTCAACTTCCGCTGCAGTTTTAGATGGCAAAGCTTGTTTTTAGATGGCAAACTTGCTTGACTTGCTAGCAGAAGCACACAAACCAGCTGGACTATTTTATTTGAAAACAGTTTTATAAATTATTTAAAAAAAAAGGAACTGTTTTTATTCAATAGTGAAGAGCCATGATCATGGTCTTTTCTTCAATAAATCACGTAAAGGTATTTTTTATCTCACTTCTATATCTGTGAAACAGTCATTTCAGTCCTCTTCTGTGTCTTACAAATATAGACAAGATTATAAGGCTTTCAAATATCATAGTTATCAAGGATATGAAGACACCTGGTTACACTGATTTCTTTACAAAAGGTGTTAATTGAAGAGTATCTTTCTCTTGAGGACAATAATTATTTACCTCTGTAAGACATTTAAAACGTAATAGTGTACAGGACAGGCTTAGAACCTTTCAAAGTCAACTAGAGTAGCATAAATGTATTAAATGTATAAAAATGTATTTTTAAAAAGTATGAAATATATTAAAAAACTATTTTAGAATGTAATTTTGCCATTGAGTCATGTTGCTATAGAAAAAAAAAAGAAAAAATGTAAAGTAACAATTGACACTTTTTGAGAAGTGTTTACATTCTATTTTCAAATGAGGTAAACCTAATTATACAAAGATTTTATATCTGTATGGTGGGTAAATAAAAAATCTCTCTTCCTAAATAACATAAAAATGATTTCTTTTTTAAAATAATTGTATTTCTATGAAGAGATTGTGGAGGTTATATGTTAAAGTGAACTATATTAAGGTTCAAAGCAGAAAGCTGCAATCACTATAAAGAATGTGTGAGTAGATACTAACTTTGCAGAGAAACTGAATTTCCTAGGAACTGTTTCTAATTATTTTGATGAAGTTCAGAAAGTTAGCTGACACATGATACTTTTTTTTCATTTGCACTTACTTTTGTGGATAAGGAACATTGTAACACAGAATAGCACCAGTACAAGTATACTGTGAGAAAGAACTTGTTCTTGCACTAGGGAATGTTAAAATTCTCTTAAAAATGAATTTACTTTACTTATATTGGAAAATAAATTTACTTAAATAGTAAATAAAAGATTATTAGGATGTTGATGACATAAAAAGCTGTGATATGAAGTATGGAAATAAACAGCTGATATATTGAAATACACTTCTATTTTAATTGTGAATGCATTATCAGTCTTTTTTTTACTATTGAAGAATGCAGTGATAATATAATTTTTTATTATTATTTTGAGTTAGTTTTTAATAATTTTGAAGACATATGTAAATATGAACTATTGATAAAAACCATGTTGCTAGCATTGACTTGAATGTTTAAAAAAGCTTGTTTAATTCTCATACAATTGCATTCAAAAATTATGGTGTATTCTGAATGAGTACTAAAGTATTTGGATTTTCAGTATGTATAGAGAACTTGTCTTCTGAAGAGGAAATGAAATTTTTCAGAACAATTTTAGGCCTTAAGATATTACCTGAATAGGCCTCATTTCTTCAGGTAGAGTGTATAATCTATGAAGACCAATTATAGCAACTAGGCTGATGGGTTCTCTCAGAAGTGATCTGTGCTTTTCCCTAATCCTTTTACTGGGGTACAGCTTCTTCACTAGTGGTCTGACAGGTAGTCTGCCAAAAGGAAAGTATTTTTAAATGGCCGTTAATTCCAAAATGCTTATCTCCAATGGACAGAGATTCTTTCTGCAGTCAGCTGGGAAAAGGGATTGAAGTCTCCTGGACTGAACATTTCTACCTCAGGAATCCCCATTGCACTGATAGTGGGTTGAATCCCTCTCATTATTACTTCACAATTGAGATGTGGGCCCAGAAGAGTCCTTGCCAAGATAAATATTTACTTTTAACAAAAGTAGTGGCTACAAATTCTATCTGCCACTTCCATCTAGACTGTAGACCTCACAGCTGAATGGGGGATGTGGTTAGACTTGAACCAAGCAGAAGCGGGGTGGAATTTTATAGGCAAGTAGTATGACAGCTATGGAGTGCTGACCACATAAAATTCCACCAGTAAAAATGAAAGTTATCAGCTTTTTAGTTTGGAAAACCCTTGCAGAGTACCTACAAAATTGTATATGAAAATGCTTTTACATGATTTCCACATAAGATGATGATAGCTTTTAAGATGCACCACGATCACAGAGTCCAGGCAATGCTACAATTGCAGTTGCAAGTATTTAATGCTGGTATCCTAAGGGATTTTATTTCTTTTAAACATCCTTTCATTTTCTGTGGGATTTGTTATTTTAAATTCCAGAATTCTTTTAATAGAGACTGTGAATCAGTTTACATGTGTGATGGAAAAAATATTTATGCCTGTCAGAATTCATATACAGTAAACATACTCAGATTTGCAGATCTCAATTTTCCAATTTTTTAGGATAATACTTTAATTTCTAAAATAGTTTAAGACTTACTTCAGTGCTCATACTGCCTTAATTCAGTACACAAGTAGGGCAATTGATGTGAATCCCAACATCTGGCAATCAGAGTGCTTTAATGAGTTACTTTTTAAAGAAATGTCTGTGTGCCGGAGGGGTCTATAATGCAATTAGACACATTAGCACTTTCTCAGTCATTTGGGGGTATTTTTCATGAGGAAATGCGATTGGTGTAAGCTGTAAAATGTTTGCACTTTTGGAAGATGAAAAGTCATAATACATTTGCATTTCAGCTTTATAAGCAGGATTGGGTTAGAACGATGTTATGTGATACATTCATTGCAATTTCTTAGTATCTGTTTGCAAGATGTAAGAATTTAGTCTCAAGTGCTAAACTATCTACAATAGTGCACAGAGTTACAGGCTTCTTTGGCCAAAATTTTGTTTTCAGCTACAAACTCAGGAAAAAGGTTGTGATCAATAGAAAAAAAAATTTGTAATATATAGGCTGCTAATGAATTATTTAAAATTAAAGCCAGCTATCCAAATTTAAAGAAATTCTTGAGAAACATGGAAACATCTGCATATCATTCTTTGTAACCAGTAATACAATTTGGAAAGGATTGAATTATTTTTTTTTTTAAGGTTCTTTTTTCAATTGGTTTTGTTATCTTAGACATATTTTCTTGGATTTGTTAATATACTTATTAATTTCATTCTTAAAGTACATAAGTAAAATTTCAGGACTTTTAAATTAAATTTATTAATACACAGCAATAGTTTAGCAGTTTCATATTTGTATCCACATCCGAAATCTCCTGAATATTCAGTAGTAGGAGCAAAAAGTAATCCTCTTGTTTCACTGGAAATTGTGCTAGTATTAATGCTGAAAATCCTGCACTCATACTATGGCTTTTGAGAACACCTAACTTCTGAGAAAATTAGCTTTAGCGGTTAGGAACAAAATGCTTGCAATAGTAAGTTCAAAGATGTACATTTAAACATCACTATATAGATTTTATGCATATTGTAATTTTATATATATAGGTACAGATGAGACAAGTATGTACAAGGCTATGATTGTGTATATAAAGCTTTTGACCTGTAAGACAAAAGAAGAAAGTTAACTTAAAAACTACATTGAATATCTGCATAGTGTGACAACATATAGAAACCTACTTGCAATTATTCCGTTAAGAGATAAAACTATTGTCTTCAGAAATTACATAATTTAAACTTGTGTTACAGAGAAGTTTATCGTAGCATTTAAAAATAAACTCAGTTGTGTGAAGGAAGTGGAAATTTGATTGTAAGTATTTTTTTGCAGTTGGGTTTTTGAAGTGTTAGGACAGGTTCTAATTGAGACACTGAACTTCATGTGCTTTTTGCCAACAGCTTATGAAAATAATTTCTGCTGATTTAAGAATCTGATGTCAGAGCAGTAAGTACGCAATTAGCTTTAGTTTAAGTGATAGCAACATGCTGTAAATAAGATTCTTAATTGTGTTTGCAAGATTAAAATTCAGACTCATTGTTTTTTTCCCTTACTTCTTTGGTGGCTTTGTGGTCTATTCGCATTGCTACTTCTAAATGAATGTCAACTTGTTTTACCTCGACTGCAGCCAATCGATACTTCATTAGGCTGAATTGTCTTGTGCCCATGCAACCTTGAAGCTGTGGCTTAATTACCACCCGTATTATGCAGTGGCTCAGAGAGCTGTGCTCAGCTGTGTCAGTTTTGAACAAAAGCCATGCTGTTGCCGGTATTTGGGAAAAATGGACTTTTGAACTAAAGAACTATAATATTTTCTAAGTTAACAATTCATGATGATAACCTTTTTTATAATGTGTATGTCAGTTTTCAGTAAGTTTACATTTGAATAGATTTCTGCATATTGCAAAACTTTAAAAGACAAGTACCTTTGCTTTTCATGTTCAACCCATCGCTGATTTAAGATAATTTTAAATTAATGGCAAAGTAACATTCATCTGAAAGAGAAGACAGGAGAAAGTGCAGTCAAATGGCAATCATGACAAATGACATCTCTTGTCTGAGAGTCATTTTTCCTCACTAGACTGATTTGTCATCCCCACTTTTGACATTTTTCATCCTGCTATGAAATCACATTGACAGAATAAGATATTCCTACACTTAACAGTGGGCCATAGAAGATGGTTCTCTGCCTTCATTTATTTTTTGTCTTACATTTAAGGGTTTGTAAAATTTGTAAGCAACTAAATTCTGATGACAAATTTAATTTGCTTTGTAAAATATAAAGTTCACACTGCCTTATAATTGTAAAGTAAATGTTGCTATTTCATTTGTGTCAGGTCATTATACAACCTAGAGGAAAACAAACCTCTCCATGAAGAAAATTTTCCACTTGGGAGTATTGTCTTATTCTCAGTGAGGATTATCAGAGCCAACTGTAACAATGAGTATAAACTACCTAACTTTAACATATTGTGCCCATTGCCTTGGATATGTCTAAAGACCTGTGGATAGTATTTGCAATTTCTTACTTCTGGAGTAAAAACATAAGGCTCATCCATTGCTGAATACCTTATGTCCATACAAATAGGTATAATTAGCTTTTCCCTCCATATAATACAAACTATACAGCGGTCACCAGCATTTTCTCATAAGTTATGAACAAGGATGGACTCAAATACACTCCAGAATGGCAATTCTCGAAGATTGCATAAATACAATGGGAAACGTAGTGATTTGTACATGTGGCACAGACTGTGATTCTTTTTTGTGTTGTTTGCTTGTTTTGTTTGGTTGGTTTGGGTTTTGTTTGTATCAACTGTCTCATGATTATTCTTCTGTAAACAAAAGCATACATAACTACTACCCTCTGTGCCTAATACCTCACTGAAGGTGCGGCATGCTGACCACAAAATAGGAAGACCATTGTCTTAAGCAAACCATTTTTAGATGCTCAGAGCCTGACAGTCCCCTTTAAACCTCTTTTACAAAAATCCAGTGAAGGAAAATGAAAGACAACGTTCTGAGAAAATCTTTTTTTTTTATTTGTCTGACTGTTGTGCTTTATGAATCAGATCTGTGGCTAGATATCAGTGTTAGTGCAGGGTCTTCCAGCGTTCACACCAGACAATCAACGACTAGTAACCTCTAACACTGTTTCTAATTATCAGCATGTTGAGAATTTTCACACCCTTTATAACATGTAAATGTTACTCTTTATACATTCCTTCTGTGTACAGCCTAGTATGCATCAATTGCAGATCAGGCCTATAAAACGTGCCAGAATTTGTACCAACAGTGTGAGCCTGCAAATTCATGTCAATATTCATGTATATTCTGTTGTATATTTGCATGTGCTCTCTCTTCTATCATAACAAAGTATGAACAAACAACTTTCACTTAATTAATTAGCAAAGCTTGTATAATGCATCAGATGTTTTTGATTATTATTTTCCTTTTTGAATAAAAAGAGGTGGCCACCTTTGGGATTCATGTTTGTTGCAGAATTCAGCTGGCTCTGTTCTTATTCTTCACCTACATTTATTGCCTAATAGATTTTAGGCAAGGTTCAAATCATCGTCTTGTGAGAATGAAGATGACATCCCTGCGGAATTGCTGCCTGTCTTAGGGAATGCAGACACAAAACATATAGCCTATAAAAATCCTTCCTACCTATTATATAGAAGGAAACAAAAAAAAAAGCCTGCTCCAGTATGATGCATCTGAAGTGCCTATGGGTGAAATTTTTTACCTTATTTGATGAAAATTTAGAACTGTTTGCTCATATACAGAGGTTTGACTAACTAAAAGGGGGCAGTGTTCATTTCTGCCTCTAGACCTCTCCTTTTACCTTTATTAATGTTGAAAGAGTTTATCTGACTTCTGTTAAAACAACTTCTTATTCAAGTTTACATCTCTATATGTGAATGTGGCCTTAATCAAAAAGTAGGATAGAAGAAAGGTATAGTTCACCATTCTAGTCTAAATGAAACAAAGTAAATTTGGGAAATTTCTGTTCGTGCTTAGTACTTCACAGAGTTGTTCCTCCATACCAATTCCTCTGTCACTTCTGTTCTACTGAAAGTATGTGGGATAGAAAAACACTGTAATGAGCATGGTTGATTCCATCAAATCTAAAGCAAGGTGTATTTGAATCTATATAATGAATTACATCTGTTTGTAAGAATCTTTTGAGCAACTTTCTTAATATTAAAATGGTTATTGTTTACTTGCAAGATTTCAGGAAATGAGTTTCCTACATAACCACACTGCTGTATAACATTATACAACCACAAGCAATCAGGAATACAACAAATAGTAAGTTCACTCTTCAGTCACGCTTTGTGATGAACTCTCTTTACTCTTATATAGCTTTCTCCAGTGGCAGACTAACTTAAAATGGTAAAACTTTTCCCCATTACATTGTAGGTATATTGACAGCACCTGTCATTCGTTACAATACTAGGAGGGAAGAAAACTTATGGTGTAATAAGAATGTTCTGTACTGAAATAATGTGTACATCTCAGCATTAATCCAAGTTCAATCTGGTAGGACCTATGAACTTTTTTGTTGTTGTTAATAATTCAGTAATTGAAGGTAACAAAGTACCTGGTCCTGTTTACTAGAACATTAAACTGCATGGGACACATATGACATTGAACACCAAAAATGAGTGTTTAGGAACATGTTTTACCAGTACTAAAGTTAGTGTCAAGGTAGGGTTTGCATTTTTTTATGTCAGCTGTATTAAGTCTTCAAAATCAGTTCCTGAAAAGGATATTTAACTGGAATAATGTACATTTTACAAGGATGAAGTAATGAAAGTCTCTGGTTTTGTGCATTTTCCTTGACAGAGGACAGAAATTAGTAGTGAGCTTTTATGACTAAAACACGAGCAGTAAATGGTAAATCGTCTCTTGATTTTGTGATATCTATATGTGTATATGGGCTGTAACAGTTAATCAGAGCAGAAAGGGCCAAACTGAACTGGAGACAAGTGATCTGCTAAGATTGGATGATATGGGGTAAAATTCATAGTTACTGCCCTTGTTTACTTAATGGACAACAGAAGGTGGCCAAAAAACATAAATTCTAAAAAATTACCTATAACTTCTATTGTTTTCCTACATTGCTTTCCTTGCTAACAAGACAAAATAGAAGAGTTATGACCCATTTTGCTTTCACTGATCATCTTCCTCATCAGAGATGAGAGTGAATTCCGTGAACTACAGTTCAACAGGATTGCGCATCACTCTCATGAACATCGGATGTGGCCTCATGTGATCCTTGGAATGTAAAAGCAAGGTAGCAGGGAGTAGGGAAGAGATTTCATTATGTATACAGTCATGATGAGAGAGATATAAAATACTTTATCTGAGGGGAATTGTTGCAATTTAAAATTATTAAGGTGGGGGAAAGAACCTTAAAATATTTTTAGAGTAGGAGAAAACGTTTTGGGGGAAATAAATAAAGCATTAAATTTACTTCACTTCTGGAAAAAAGATAATAGGGAAAGGATGCCATAATACTTAGAAATATTTGAAGGTGTGTTTATAAACTTTAATCTAGAGAAAATGCATGAGGAGGAATGAATATCTGTAAGCTGAAGCAAAACAAATTAGAACTAGGAACATGTGAACTTTAGCTAAAAAAATGTCTGTGGCAAAACTGAAGCTGTAATTTAAACTAATCCAGGTTATTGATCTCAAGATATGGTTAACTGGGTGAAAAGTAAAAGGCAATCATGTACCTTAGGTCAGACTAGATAATTTTAATTGTTCTTTCTGAGTTTAAGGTATATGAACATATGAATCCAACACTCCCCATTAATTCATTTAAAAAACACACAAGGCCTCACTGTTGGCAATGACAAACTAAATTCACAGCCAAGTGCATTGAAATATCTTCCTGAATGTCTCACTTTAAACCCCTCCCACTCAAAAACCAAAATAAAATTTAAAAAATAGCTATCTAGTTGCAAGTTGATTTCAGGATATAAACCTAGACATATAAATTTTCATTATGAATTATTTTTATTACATAACTGGCAGCAAACTACAGAAATAGACAGTAGTCAGGAGTAAACAGTGCATGTTGAGACAATATAATAGGGTTATTTCATCTCACCTGTCAGACAGGAATGTTTTTATTATTGCAAAAGAAGAATGCTCAAGAACTTGTTAAAACATTAGAATTATTTGGTGTGCTTAAGAAATCCTGGTAAACAGAAAAACTTTATTCAGAATGTGTGTTAGCTATAGTACATCTTCAGTTAATCATTGAGCAGATTTGAATGAAATGTCAAAATGTAGTTTCTAAGTGAAAGAATGCAAATATTTACCTTTGAAAGCAAAAATGTGTTTATATAATATAAAAATGTTTTTAAAATAGATGAAGAGCATAATTTGCAACCAAACTTTAATTTCTAAGAACATTGATTTTTTTTTTCTATATTAATCATAACTTAGGCAGTTTATTCACTGATATTAAAACTCAGTTTGCTGTCATTTTACAGGGCTATTTATTTGTTTTCTTTTTTTAAAAGTAGCAATGAAGTGTCTAGCAATTATTATTATATTTAATAATTTATAACATTGCAGTTAGAGAGGGGTGAACAAGGCTGGATATAATAAAAACTCTCATTGTTTCATACAGTTTAAGGCCAGAAGGGTCAACAGATCATCTAATCTGACCTCTTGTATATCACCTGAGATAAATGCCCAGTGAATCCTATCTCAATCATTACAAATTGTGCACTAGACCTACCTTCATTTTTAGGGTCTTAACTGAGTAATTTTCATTTAACTATGTAATTATTTCCAATTAACTAATTAATTTTCTTTGTTCATCTCTAGAACTTCTGGTTCTGTTGTAGCTGGAGGTAGATCCACTGTGAAAGTGGAAAACTGGAATCACATTTGTTTCCAGTGCTGGGTCAGGATATGAAGCCACTGTGGAATCTCATTATAAACACTATTCCAACCAGTTTTGATCATATACTTTGTTTCATCTTTTTTGAGTTGTACAGATAACGGAATCACGGTGCCCATCCCCATGACACATTATGGTAGAAAGGGTATGTGCTTCTGCGCATTTGCAATCTATGGATGGGCTGTAAAGCCTCCTTTCTTGTGGGGTTTTCGTAACACACTGAGCCTATAGTTGGGCCTTAATACCTTCATCAAATTTCATGCATTGCAAAGAAACTTTTCCAGGCCAATTTTGCAACCTCTAGTTGTTTGGTGGCTTGGTTTTCAGGTTGTGTCAAGGTCCTAAAAATTCACAAAACAGAAAAGTTTTTGGAATGGAGTTCTGGATGTGTTCAGATGAGGAGTAAGGTAGCATTTGATACTGAAAAAGACACTAAATTATGAAGTCAGAAGAAATTTAGGGAAAACCGTCAGAATAGTTTTTTGATGTCCAACTTACCTGAGCAAAATTGCATTTCTGTTTTGTCTGGATTTGTCATGGATGATAAAGTGTTACTGTTGCTGTTACTGGTATATATAAATAATCAATATTATGTATTGACACCCCCTCACACACGCACCTGAGATTATAGGGGGAAAATTACAAAAATATGAATAAGGCTTTCATCAGAAAATGACCATCTTCAACTTTTGAAAGATTTTTCTTTTTAAGAAAAAATCCTTTAATTTATGTAGTGTGAGCACCTAGGGGTTATGGAACTTCCCGGGGCTGATTATCCGGTCATTATGACCTGTCATTTTCATCTTTCCTGTTATTCCTTGGCTTATTTTGTTTTCTCTGGTATATAAAACAAGCTCTAAGAACAGTTTTAAAGAATTGCAAATAGATTTGTCTTTTAAGATCTTTCTTTTAAAGTTATCTGTGAACTGTTGCATTTAATTGGTGTGCAACTAAATCTGTACAGAGGCAGTAGGGTGAACAGATTCATTGGCTCCTTTTATAGTGCATTTCATTGTCAATATTTTTCTTCCCTGTTTTTAAGCTGGAGTTGAGTGATTATGAATCTGATGGACTATATTCTAAAAATGGAGAGTAAGAAGATTGTAAGCAGTGTTCAACACATTAATTCTAGGATAATCATGTGTAACGAAGCAATATATAAATATAGGGATGATTTACCAAAATGAGTAGTATGTGTTGTATTTCAGCTTGTCACGTGGTGCTACAGTCAAGAAAATAAGAAAACCATCATTTAGGTATTTAGGGCTAAATTCTGCTTTTGGTTTAAACAGCTGGATTTAAGTGACTTATTTATACAAAGGCATTATTAGACACTTTGAATGGCTTAGTGCATTGAAAACCATAGGGAATAAAACACCATATGAAATTTGATCATCATGCAGGCAGTAGATTTTTCTGCAAAAAATATGGAAATAGTTAAAAGGTTTAGCATATCATGCAGTATCATGTGAAGCAGATTCTGAATTGGAGTTCAAGACTGGAAGAACTGCCTTAGAGAAATAAAGAAAAGATGTACAACATCAAGAAGCTCATGCTGATTCTCATTCATTGATAGCAAGCTCAATCATTTAAAATAATGATTTTATAAGGAGTAATTTTCATCTTAATTTGTGTACTTAGGCACATTGACACTATTTACTGTAGATGTTCGACTTGGATATCTAAGCTATGAGCTTTATCTCCTACAGTTCTATACAAAGCTAATGGAGAGAGCCATCTCCAGAAGATCAGAATAGGAGCCTATCTTTATAGTCTTTAGATCACTTTCTGGATGAGTCTTTTCTTCCATTGACTGTACAGAAAACTTAGATACGTGAAATAGGTGAAATGATTACACCTGGAAAGCTAAAATTATTACTGCTGTATATTATAATTTCATCAAGGATGGTAATTATCAGTAATGGTCATATGTTTACAGGTAAGAATGTAAGAATTGGTTATTGAGGTTGGATGAGCTTGACTGCTTTGTGAGGTTTAATTTTTAATAGACTAACACAAAATTAAAATTGAGATAAAGTTTAATATGAAGATAATTTAAAATTAAGAAGTGCTACTGGTGACTGTGAACAACTCCAAAGAAATTTACTTCTATTGTTTTATTCCCTTCAGTTGTAGAAAACCCAAAGCCTAACAAAGTTTGCAAGCAAAAATTCAAGGTATACAGTCTGTTCCTTTGCTCACATTCTTATTACTTCAATGTCAGCTTAACAGCTGACCCTCAAATTAGAAACCTATGTAACATCAGCGCCTAAAAAATAATAAAACATATAAAAATTAGTTTCTTGGTCTTGATTTCTAGTGTAATATACCAACAACAGACAGTACCTAACTTCCATATTTCTCCTATCTGAGGTTCTTAAAGAGTTTGAGGTGTAGTAGGCATGCTTTAGCATCCAAGTCTACTTGCCCAGGTAAGTGAACTGAAATGCTTTCTTAAAGTTTACTTCTTAAACTTTCTTATCAGGAAATGTGCCTCCTATCCATCCAGTTTACAGATTGAATTCCCATAAGGTTGAATGCACCCCAAGAAAGAAAGGAACTTAAGCCCTTATTATGACAAATCTAAAGTGCTTGCTGACCCTGACTCTCTCTACATTTTAGATAAAATAGGCAAAACTCTGTATTTCTTTAAAGAATATTTGTGAGAGTATCACAAGTATTTTTCTGTAGCTTGATGATGCACAGAAGTGTATGGATCTGTAACTGCCTCAGTAGTAATTTCCATTTCTCTTTAACCCATGGGTGATGAGCTGATGCTTTTAACTCCAGAGTCCCAGGCTTCGTCCCTGTAGGTGACCCAAACAAGTTTGCCTTCTTGGCATGGAAATGCTGCTACCAATAGTCTTGGGCCCATTCATAAGCCCATCGCATAATGCAGTGACAGAGACAGACAATGTTTTCCCTCTGTGGGCTGCACCTCATAAAATACAAAAGTGTATTTCCCCATAGAAGTTATTTCCCGAGCTGAAGTTTTAGAGGTCTATAATCTGACCCTTATGGGTACTGCTCACTCAAGAATCACTTAAGAAAATGTGAATAAATTGAGAACCCAGGAAAAGTTTGTGCAATAACTTGACACTACAAATCGTACTTGTGGGCACATTTACTATGTACATAATAGTTCTAATGCTGTCTTTTAACAGTCCTACTTGGTGACAACTGTCTTTTTAAGAATTTGGCATTGTATAATTTGGGACTGAATTTGATAGAGCCATGTGTGAGAGATATTGCTTGTTTGTGTGGTTAAGTGGACTGTGCTTCTGTGAGCTCCAAAAGGTCAGAACTTGATTTAATAAACTTATCTTCCCAGAAACCAAGCTTTCTTCTTGACTGTGTAACAATGTTAGAGAACTACATGTCTAGAGACATCGCTAATAAGCTTGTGAGATCTTTGGCTATATCCAATGCTGTCTTTAATAGTCATACCTGAGTTTGAATAAACCAGTATCCTTAAAATGTTATTGCCTGATCTGTAAGGCTTTAGATCACCTCTGCCTTATGCAGTGCCACTTATGAATGTGCAAACCTGGGATTTCAATATACTCTATATGCCTTTATGCTCCACTCTAGCATATGCTTTTATCACTGGTCTAGTAGTGCCCTTGTTGGTTAGCACTAACAATGCCTTACAATCCCTCTTCTATTTCTTGCTCACTACCCACAAGTACTGTAGTGTTACTGGCATAAACGTCTGTAGCCCCTCTGTAAAATTTCTGCTTTTGCCACGTAGTAATTGTTCAGCCTATGCTGGTTGTATGACAGCACAAAACATCCTACTCAGGGTACTCATGTTTTCCTCAGGTTGTGATGCTTCTGAGGCAAGGTGATTATTTTCCACTGGAATATATTATGGATGACCAATAGGACTTAAAGAATTTTCTGATATGAAGCTCACCTTTAATGTTCTCTGATAAGACACCTATCTTCTTGCTCATTGGAGTCTGGCCACTCTCAGCTTCTGTGGCTTCATAGGCAATATACTTGGGATGAGAAATCATTGCTGGAGTAGTAACCACAGGCACAATACTATGCTGCAGGCATCATCAGTGGGTCTACATAATATGATCCTTAATTTTGCCAGTATAATGCCTAATTTAGAAGCACGTGACTCTAGCAAAAGATATTTCTTTTTCTGCCTGCTCTAGTAGGTTTCAGAAGATGATCATGGGTGCTCAGACCAGTTACGTTGTCTCAATAAGTGATTGCCAGATATTCAGGATTTCTAGATATTTTTTTTTAATTATCGCAAAAAGAATCCTTTCCTCCTAAAGCAAAGAGCTTCTAGGGCATATGGATGGATATTGCCTTCAAAGATGGTAAGACCACAAACACTTCTACTTTATAACATGCATTTAGACCTAACAAACTAGTATTTAAAATGTTTTCTAGACTTCTGCTGCTTTAGCTGTGATGTGTGTACTTGGCAAATGCTGTGCCTTACTGCATCCTCTGTAACCTTTGTTGGGTCAAAGGAGAAGCCTTTTTATAAAAACTGTTTATAACCTAACCTAGGAAACCATTCCAGGACATCTTCACAACACTTAATGATGGGTTTGGATTCCAGGAGAGAAGACTAGTCAACAAAGACATACAGATACATCCCAGTATCAAAATGTTAATCATATCTAAATGAAAACATTATGGTCATCATGCCAATGCACATTGTTACCTTACATACTTTCCTCTTACTTGTTCTCATCTTCCTCCAGACTGGTGACTATCTGAACTATCACAGAAACTTCAGAAGAGAGGACTGGAAGGGTGGGCAAGAAGAGGAGAGAAAGCTAAATTGAGTCTGTTTCTACTGTGTGGTTAGGTCCCAGTGGATGTGCCTTGATGTTTCACATTCTGCTGGTTCAAAGTCCTCCTTCAAAAAGATATAGACATATGAGATGTCAGTTATTTTTGATGTGTAGCACTTGGGGCCAAAATACATCCATCCCAGATTAGGTTAGCCTGGAATGGGCTAGACCCCAGTCTGGATCTCAGTTTCCTGTTTCAGCATGTTCATTGATTTGCAGATGATAAGACAGTTTGAGGAAGTGCTATACACTTGGAACTCTGCTAGAGCTGAAAAAAAATGCCTCAGCTTGACCCATCATGAACTGCTGCTCTTAACTAATTTATGAAGCTGCTCATGTTCCACGTCCTTGGTACGAAACAGGGAGAAGAAACTGAGGTTAAGGAGAGGTACTACACATCAAACTCTCCATAGTGTAAGTTTTCAATAACACTTCCAAGATACCTGCATGATTATGAGCTGGAGAGGGACTGTAAATAGACTGGAGGATAGTCTTGCATATGGCTAAATAGGTAGCTATTTTCCTGGGACAACTCCTGTGACAATGGACAGGTCCAGGAAGTGTTTTTGAATACCACATTTAAGATTAAGTGTGTCAAAAGCAGGTATGTCCAGATGTGAGCAGGGAGAATACCAGAATTATAACTGCCAGAACGACAAATTTTGAGAACTTTCACAGGAAGGCACAGGACTGTAGTGAATAATTTTTTGCACAGGGTATATCAGTACACCAGATCTTGAATTCAATAAAGTGATCCTGCACTGAGACGGATGGTAGTCCCCAAAACTTTAATTGCCTATTATGCTGTTTGGGGCATGAGTCCTGGTGCCAGCAAGCTGTGTCACCAAGATAGAGATTAATTCATTAAGTTAGGTAAAATATCACACAAAGAACTGAGTAAAATATAGCAGCTTAGGCATTCTGACAGCTACCACATCATTTCAATAGAGATGGTCCTGCTACTGTCCTGAAAGTCCCGTGGGCCCTACTGGAGTCTGTTATCATTTTTTGCATGATGTTAACATGAGGAATTTAAGTCAGAGAAGCGAAATAATTATTTTTGGAGCTTATAAGTTAGCTTTACTTGGATAGGTTTTCCTTGGGTAAATACCTTGACCAAATTTCAAAGGCTAGCTTCAGTGAGATGTATTAGAGCTTAAAAATATACCTAGGTATCTCATATGCTAAGAACTGTTAACAGTCATAAGAGACTGCCTGCTCCCCTATAATAATATAAAAACATTCAATAAGTATAACCTAAAAATCACTGAGGAAATTGTATTTCATCAAGGGTAGCTCTTCTACTATGTGTTCCTTTGCTGAATGGAAGACAAAAACAGGGAATAGTCATTGTTAAAAATGGACAGTTTTACAAAGACTTAAGGGAACTGGAAGAAAAAGTGACATTCTTGGTCTAAAGAAAGATTTGGCTACAACTGGAGTATGTGGATGCAAGCGAAATGGAGATGGAACTTAATTAATTTGCTCAGGAAAATGTTAGTAAAATATAAACAAGATGGTGAAAATAAAATTAAAAATAGAATTTGTTATAGGCTAACTAATGTAAAGTATTACTATCTATGAGGAATTCTGTAGCATAAAATGATGAGAACAAAAATGAGTTGCTCAAATAATATGTTGGGAAGTTTTCAAACCACCAAATCAGACTGAAAAAAAGAAGGGACGATGATTAAAATAAACTAGTTTTAACTGAAAAATGCAAAGTGAATATGTCTATTATTTAAATATTCTGCTAACATACAAACATTCAGGCATAAAACATGGAGCCAGGGCTTCCATATTCTAAGCAGATTTGATTTGGGGTTTGGACATGTGAAGAGAAAAAGGAAAATATGACAGAGTGACTGTTTGCTAGTTTATAATCAGCATATATAATTTTCTTTCAGAATGTAAATATCAGGAAACTGGAGCAAAGGTGTTAATAGGGAAAGAATTATGCAAAGTTTGAAATTGTTTGGCAACAGCTTGTGCAAATCAAAAGATTCCCAAGACCAAGTATGGGCTCATGCCTTTTCCCTATGTGAATACCTAAGCACCTTCCTGAGGCATTTGATCTATAAATTTTTCAAAGAAAAATAGAAATTTGATGGTAAACCCTTTGTAACTTGCCAAGTAGTTTCATAAGGTCACTTGAATAGGCCTACACTGAACTGGCTTGAGTCATCACTCAACCCATTAAATCACCCGACTTGTATCATGGCCCAGTGGGGCCAAAGGAGACTAAAAGACACAAGGAGAAGTATTTAGAGGAGAACTTGACCTCCAAAAGAGTTGGAGTGAAACAACTGTATGGATCCTGATTAAAATTTGTTGCGATCCAGCTATGATGATTCATGCTAGTAAAAGACTTACCTGTCACTATGGCTATGTGGCCATTTAGAATGAACTCAGGATTCATCCCTAAGAGATGGAAAGGTTGATAGCGGAGCTACACAATGGTCAGCAAACATGGTTTATTTGTAGGGAAGAGCAGTACTGAAAAAAGTGGTCAAGAGTGTTCACAGAAGAAGATACATCTACATATATATATAGGTTGGGGGTTGGACTAGATGACCTTTAAAGGTCCCTTCCAATCCAAACTATTCTATGATTCTATGATATGAGGGCATTTGATGGTTAACTTCATGTGCTGAACAAAATACATCTCTAAGAAGGGCACAAAGTAGGTTAAACAGAGGATTTAAACAAGAATCAGCAATTCTCTAAGTAAAAAGTGGTGATGCAGATCAGTTTTTAAGTGGCCAAGACAGTGAGGTCAAAGGGTATTTGTGAGAGTAGAAAGTTTTGGACTTTGTTTAAAGTCCTTGAGGATCAATTTAGGCTTCAGATGCACTATGTGATCATGTGGTCACACAAATGGCTTAATTTATTCCTGCTACAATGAGTATTAGATTTTGCTGAGAAAAACCACAGTCAATAAAAACACAGAGATATCAAATTCAAAGTGCTTTCTTCAGAAAATATGCAAATATGTGGGTCTGGCAATTTAATGCAACTAAGTAATACTGGGTTTTATTACTTGAATTCATTCAAAGCTGTAATTCAGTTTTTTACTAACAAGCTATACAAACAAAAAAGCCTGGTAAATACTGGAAAATCTGGCTGTTACAGAACTTAGATGATGGAAGCAATTCAAAGATTAAGTTCATCTGGTGAAAATGAAGCACTGCAACATTTTCTTCATCCTCCTGGGGAAAAAAATGAAGTTACACTAGTGAGAAAAATTTTTAGGTTTTGTTCTCACTGTCACAAACATGAAGAAGATAATACTTTTTGGATCCCAGTTCTTCAGTCTCTTATGCTTATGTCTATACCATGAGCATTGCTTCAGCTCCCACATGTTTAATGGCATATCTGCAATATAAATATGTACCCCAGGAGGGCAGAGTCAGGTGCTTTCCGATAATGATGAGATTTCTCATAAATTGTCTAGCAATTTCCTAGTAGAAGTATTTAATTTTAGATATGGGACAATGTGAACACTATTCTTTGAAGCTGAGAATGAAAATTGGTGTAGTAGTATACGTAGTATGCTCACACTGTGATTTACATAGAAGCTGTCTGGGAATGCTGAAGGGCTCCAGTTCAAAATACAAAACATAAAGTGATGAATTCAACAAAATAAAATAGAAAAGGGAAAATGCTTTCACTGAGTTTCAGCTTTCTTGTGAATATAAGTCCTTATAAATTTTGTGAAACTCCATAAACTTTGAAACAGAGGCCACCAGCAATATCAATTTTGGATGGGCTTGAGCAGAAGTAATTAATATAAATCAAGAATATACATATACATGCAGAGAGAGACACTCAGGAGATGCAGAAGAGTGAAACCAGTCCTAGTAAAGAAATAAAATAATTTAGTTATTTAAATAAATCAAACCAGCTTTACTTTGGGGGAAGGATGTGAGAATGATAGTAGAAGCACACAAAGAAGCTGAATATAGACTTACTGAGGTATCCCAAACACAACCCTGACTTTTGATTACCTGTAAGTATAAAACTGTACCAAAAAATTGGATCTTGGAACAATGGTGTTGGGCTGAATATGAATATTGCCAAATAGTATGAGATATGTCAAAAGCAAGAGAAAAGGAACTTGAATTCTAGCTGAAAAAGTGTGAGGTATTGGAGGAATGTAGACATATTTGGGGGCAAGGGGTGGCGGGTGGTTTGTTATACAAAGTCACTCTCTGGAATACATTGCGAGGGAGAACACTGAAACCACAAATAATTATTTAGGCTGTAAGTTCTTTGGGGCAAAGGTTGGTTGTTCTTATCTGTTTGTACAATGCCTTGACTAATAGGTGCTTATCTTTGTACAGAAATAATAGCAGGGTTTCTTTACAGAGTTATACACATATACATATGCATATATATAAATATACACAAACATATATGTAACTGTTTTAAATAAAAAAAAGAAAGGAAAAGAATGACTGATAAATAGGACAATTTAGATAGCATTCCAGGCTTTACTACCTCCTTACTCACTCACAGTTCCTGAAGGATAGAACATACTCCCTTAGTCACTTGCAGTTTCTGCACAATATAACAAGGCATTTGTGGTAAGATACATATCTCAAAAGGTTTGGAGACTGGGAATAGATTCAAACTATTCAGATTGTATTGGTCTGTAAAATTGGTTAGAAATCTCATGAGAACAATGTTCTCACATGAGATTTCTGGTATTTGCTTCTCTAAGTCAGATCATAAATACTGCAAGAACAATTTTTTTCCAGAAGTATTTCTGCAGTTCTGTTCTCACATGGAAATTAGAAGTATGGAGGTGCATGAAAATGAATAATAATGGAGATAAAAAGTTACTCAAACATTTAAGAAAGTTTTTAAAAATCAGCTTTAGATTTTGGTAAAGGTTCAAAGACTTTCTGGGTTTTTTTTCCAGTGCCGCTTGCTCATTGAAAGTAATGCACCCTCATTTTTATTCATACTTCACATATATTGCAGTAGATCACTAATACTCCATCTATATGTATATGCTATCAGTTTATTAAGGTTTTAATTATATAACTTTTCATGTTTGCCTTGTGATCCTCTCTTCGTGCCTTTCAGAATGGTTCTATTCAACAGCTTTTGATCTGGTAGGAGCTTAAGGACTGACTTGCCACTGATGCTGTTTGCCAGCAGCAAAGGGAGCTTGGATATGGCATGACTTTAACTCCTGACCATGGAGACTGATAGGCCATAAGATATTAAGCTCCCGCCAATTTCTATTTTCTCTTTCAAAGATTGCTAACCTCATCTCCCCAGGGTCTGCAACTCCTGCCAGCCTTTAAACCAGCAGGAGTAATATCTGTCTCTAATTTGTAATTACTAGGGCTCTGTCACAATGAGCTGGATCAAGCATTGTTGGTGCTTGCCTTTATTTAATTAGTGGGTATGTGCATTTGTAGTGGTGAGAAGTACAACTGGGTGGAAACATAACCTCATTGCTTTAAAGTTATTTTTTTATTTCTCTCTTTCGTGTGTCTTTCAGCTGCTATATCCATAATATACAGCAGATCATTATCAGTAGCGTTAATAACATTCAATGCTGTGCATATTTTTCAACAAAATTTGTGTTGCAAAAGAAACAAGGATAGCACCTTGTAGAATTGAAACAGACAGTCTGCTCCTGAATTCTTACCTCTTCCCTGTGCCTACTCCCTATTATTAATGTATATTATTACTTCAAGTATGTCAGAAAAAGAGACAAACAGTCAGAGGCAGAAATTTCTCCCTAATTCACTCTGCCTAGCCAGCAAAATGTAACACAAAATTATTCAGGGGAAAAATACAATTTTCTGTCATCTCTGCCATACACTGATAACAAAGCTACAGGCTAATATGTTTTGATATTTTTGTCACTCGTTTATCATGTGACCTTTCATGCTATCATTAATACAGCTGAGGGACAGAGCAGATACACTGAAATAAGGGTGTGGAGAAGTCAGATTGCTTCTCTAACAACTAACGGTCAGTCACAGCAATTTATGCTTTTCTTCAGTATAGCACTGACTGAAGAAGAGAAATTGTTATTAAAATTTGATATTACTGTCTAGGCTCTGCCATATAGAATTTGCAACTTTTAGCTGTGATGGGAATACTGGGAGGGGGGAGGTTTAATAAATTTCCCTTTGAATTATGATATTAATACAATACAACATGCTTGCTCAGATATTCAAAAGATATACATGGGGAAAAATCATATTCAGGACACTCCAACACTGGATATTAGTCATAGTCCAGAATTATTATATCCGAGAAAAGTATTTTAATAACATGGGTACAATCACCTTGCATTGGCTCAATTAAACCACTTGGATTTTGTGGTGGGGTTTTTTTGTTGTTTACAACATTTGAGCTACTAATAGTGTTGTGTACTATTCAGTAATATTTTCAGGACATCCAAGAAAGTGTGATGTGTCTTTTTTTATGTGTGTGTATCTTTTATGATAAATGATACTTGGTTTAAATTTGCATTCGGCTTTACACCATTTCTGACAATGGTCTAGCTTTTTATGTTGCCTGTAGAGTCTGGTTTGTTAAAATTCCAATATAAAACTAATTTATATTTGACATTAATGAGTTAAGAAATGTTTTATACAGTACATCAGAGCTGAGAGAGAACTTTACAGCATTCTAGTAAAAGCAAATTACTTCTGAGTACAACTATTATGTAAAAAATGAAAAATCTTTCACTAACCTAAGCTACTTGTCCTTTCAAAATCCTGTGATTTTTAATGTTTATGTTAAGAAAGGATTGAAAATTTAACAAAGCCATTTTTTCTCTTTTACTTTCTATTGAGGAATTGCAATTTAACTACTTGGAAGAGATCTTTTTCCTCAGTATGCGTGTCTGTGCCAGGTCAGAGTAAATCATTATATTCCTTGATAAAACAGTATTAAAATAATTTAATTATTTAAAACAATAAATATGTTGCAAACTAATCTATTTAAGAATTAAATAATGTTTTTCTTGACCATGACTTCTTTGGGGAGTATTTTTTTTTAAGTGCACTAGAAAATGACCTTTACATGTGAAAGAAAATAAGTAAAGATGAGTTTTAATAGGAGGATTTTTAAATAGGTCCCAGAGAGAGGCTTGTACATTTGAAATGAAACCTTTTGCATTAGATCTGATTGCAAAGTGGAAGTTTAAATTTCTTATTTCAAACGTAAGGATCTGATTTCTGGAAAGCTTATGCAAATGAATAACTGAAATTGCCAAAATATCAATTGACTTAAATTTGACTACTTCTGTGAGTAAATTCACACCTGTTTGCAGAAGTGAACCCCAAATATATTCAGGAAAACAGTGGCCATATTAGCACTACTTAGAAATATGAATTGCTGATTGGATTACTTAATATTTTGTAATAAACAAACCCATAACATATATTGTTTAACATTTTTAGCATGTATAATCAAATGGACTGCATACTGTATGCATGTAAATATATATATATGTATGCATATATATAAAGTGAATTAATCTATTTGCATTCTTAGTATCTGATTGTGTGTATGGATAGTAGTGTTAGACAAAAAAATGAAAAGCCTGTTAAAGTCATGCAAACTTCAGAACATTCTATAGCAATACTTTTACAGGAGGTAAATGATTTTTATCTTAACAATGTTCTTACTGCATTAATATCACTTCTGATTTGTTGGTAATTACTAATAGTGATTTCTGAAGTAATTAATGAGAAAACATGCAAGCAGGAGTAATCCTGTTAACACAAAGAATTCAGAATTGTGTAAACCCATCATAAAGTAATTATTAATGTGGTTAAAGACACTTCTAAAAATGCTAGTTAAGTACAAAATAATTACTCAAAAATACTTTTCTGTGATGATGTTACCCATTAAATTAAAAGCATGTTGCATACTATTCATACGTGAGAAAATTAATTCTCCCTTTTTCTCAATAATAGCCTTAGAAACGGAATATCATGAGGTGCCTTCTTTCGTTAGTGCACACTTCATTATAGGGTAAGCAAGACATTGGCTAAGTGGACTTCCCTTTTACCTCCCTATCACTAACAACAGTCCTGACCTGGAGATGCAGCCTCTTTCAGGATAAGAAGAAAATATGTCCATGCATGCTTAGTCTATGCTACTCCTGAATAGATTATATATCAAGCTGAATTAGACTTTTTTTTTTTTTTTTTTTTTAAATAGGAGAAAATAACTGTAGTGGAGGCTTTGGGGACGTGTGTTTTTGGCTGCTATCAACAAAGAATTCAGCTGGACTGAGAATCTCCAACCTGTTTAATATGATGCTGAAGGGAAAATTTGGAACCTTAATCCTCAAACCATGCAGCCTTCACACTTATGTATTTTATAATTTACATATTGCTCAGTCTACTCCTTAATATCAAAATGACAAAGGAAAGAAATAGGTAGAAAAAGAATGATATGCTATTTTATGAATAGCTTCCTATTGAAGTGCATTAAAAAAAAAAAGATTCTTTTCCTGCAAGCTGGAATCAGTTATAAAAGATTATCTTTTGCTGTAAGCACACCTTAAAAGCACAAAAGGCAGGATTTTGTTGATCTTTCTAACTTTGTTCAAAGTGTATGTGCATGCGTTAAAGTGGAATCACTTATTGCTTTAATATTTGTAATAAATTGATTGGGAAACTATGAAATCAGTCTTTCATTTCCCGGTCTCCTAACATAATGTTGAAGAAAAACATACAAATGAACAAAAAAGGAAGAGGGATTTTAAGGCTGACATTCATGTTTGCATGTAAATAAAGCAAGAGCCACAAACAAAGCCAGCAATCTCACATACTTGCCTTCAGTGGTAAAGGATGGAAAGGCTGCCTGCTACCAATCAGCAAGTGGTTGCTATGGTTACAAGGTCAGGAAATATGCCTTTTCCCCAGTTGTCCAAGGCTTGCACATGTCACTTCTGAAACTATGAATTTTATATACAGGTCAGGAGATGCATACCAAAGAAATAAACAGTGAACTGGACCATAATGACAGCTAACGTTCAAACGTCCTTGAATTTTTTAAATTTCTATCCAAACACATTTTGTCATTTTGAATGGGTTGGGGTTTTTTGTATAAAATTGGAGCAATTCTTTCCTGTAATGAAATTTTGCAAAGTAGGTACAAACTATGCCTCATTATTATAAGCTGCATCAATAACTTGCCTCAGAAAGATACTTATGTTCTTTCCCTTTATTTTTTTAAACTCTTTAAATTACAGCTTTGGAATATTATAAGAATATAATTTGATGCAACTTAAGAAGTCAGAGTAATAACTACTTTCTGAAAAACAGATTTAATAATGCTGTATTTATCTGTAGACAAGATGGTGGTTAAGCTGTTAATGAAATGCAGATGGTCCTGTTTTAAAGTACAAATGCTTCTTTACTCAATATGCTAAGCTTTAGGGGAGTTTTAATATAATCTCTAAAGGTTGAAAATGATATAGTATTTGTAAAATGAGTGAATTGTGAAAGAAACCTTGATTGTTTATGTGTCGTTGAAGAATTTACTAGGAAAATTAGTCAAAGGCCTCTCGGGGGACTTAGCATTTTGCTACAGATAAGGTAGGTCAAGTAAATTTAGTGATGGTTATTAAAGGGTCTGTATTATTTTTGCTTTGTATTCCGTAGTGGTACATAATAATATTTTCTTTATTTCAAACCTGTTTAAAATCTAGATTTTATTGTATTAATATTTAAGAACCGTGATAATTGTTTCTGAACTTTCAACTAGGAACTGCTTAATGGACTTAAAAAACAAAAGTGAACAATTTCGAAGTGATATTTATACAATTGCAGTTTGAATATTAAGTTGTATTGCTTCTCTCCAAATGTGTATTATATAAATGTTATATCTATGTAATTACATCTTGTTTTGTATAGTCAGTATTTCTTTACTAACTGGGGAATGTACAGTAGAAGTAGTGTGCAGCATTTTAGTAACACAGTATGTAGCACATAGAGTTCAGAGCACTTGTAATGTTTTTATTTTTTCTCTAGATGCAGTATGTAAATGACATTAAAAGTTAAATTAATAGTTCTTTTTCCTACAGATTCCTTCTCACTTTATTTTTCAAAAAAGTTTTTAATACAGTATGTCCGTTGTTTTTATTATGCTTTTTTCCCTTGCTACTTGCTGTGGATCTCAAATTTCGTTGATGTAAAAAGCCTAAAATAGACCAAAATAGGCAAGCAACACAAAGAGAATATGTTGTTTTCCTTTCCTTTCAAATTATACTTTTTGTTAAACTGAATATTTTTATTCTTTTTATTTTGGTTGTGGGTGGGTTCGGGATTTTTTTTTTTTTTTTTTTTTTTGCTTCTGAGGGGTTTTTTTTGTTTGTTTTTGGTTAGGAAAGCTTAGTCTTTATCTTGATACCAATCCTTTCCTTTCCTTTCTTTTTTACCCCTAGTTTTTCCTCTTTTTCTTTTTTAGCAGAAAGCAGCATTCAAATGAGAAACTAAGTACATTTCTTTTCAACAGGCAATTTACCCCATGATGAGATATGCTTTCACTTATTTTTCTTTGACATTCTAGCATCTAGCAGCACAGCAGGTATCCAAAGGTTAGGCTTCAAATAAAGGATAACTACATTCTTACATTAATAGATGCCATTGTAAAAATATGTCATATTATGCCAGCATTTAGTTCCTTTAATTGTTTTTCTAAAATTATCTAGACAAAGTAAGAAAGATTTCAAAATTTATTCCTTTATCATTATTGTTTTATTTGTGCAGGTTATCTTTCTCTGTAGTTTTTTTTTTTGTATACATGTGATACAATTTGGAATTAAGAAATTATTTGAGAAATTCTGTTAACATTTATAGACTCTGCAAGAAGCGTATTTTAATTATCTGCTTGCTACTTGAGCTGAAAATAATGTATTCTGATGTTCTACCTGTAAGATTGAAAACTATTCTAAGCAGTCTGTAATATAATACTGTCCTGGGGAAACTGTAAATATAGGTTTTATAGATGTGATTGAGGAATACAAATCTGCATTACTAAGAACAGACTGCAGTTAATACACTTTTAAACAGTAAGATTAACGACATTTTTCCATTCTTACATAGTTTTACCACGAGACCATATTGTACTGTCTTACGTACTTTTTTCTCCTTCTGTGACCTTTTTGTATGGCCAAATGAGTCTAGGTTATGTGTCTTGTGGCCTGTGAGCAACCTTGCCCATTAGCCAGTCCCCAAACCTTTGATGTGAACCATCAGCCCTACGATTTCTGTGGTTCATTCATTTTTGTGGTTCTCTAACGATCTCTGCCCTAGCTCTGAATCCTGCCTTTATTGTAGACAGAGCTGACAACAGGCAGCCTTGTCTTTCATTTCCTTGATGTACTTTGTACTGCAGTATGGCTTTTGTTAGTATTGATGCAAACATTACCATAAACCACCACCTAGGGACTAGAAACAATTGACTAACTGTTTTCAAATCCAATACACTTAAGTTGATCAGACACAAAGTTTAAGTACAGTTAGCTATAACAGCACCAAAGCTGTGTGGTCTCAGCCTCTATAGACTGAAAAATAAAGGTCAGTGGAACGAGGATGCTTGTGTCAAGACAAACTGCAATGAAATTTATTCAGAAGGTGAATATTGGACCAAGAACTCATTCCTCCACTTGTTTAACAGGAGAAATATCAGTTTTACTGTCAGTACTATTTGAAATTGTTTCCTTTTTATCTAATTTAAAAGTTCATTCCTAGCAAGAAAAAAATGGGATTATGGGGAAAGAGCAACCATTTTAGGAGCGAGTTCAGATTGTGATGAGATGTGCATTTCAAATTGGCTAATGATAAAATTTCTCAGTTACATTCTAAACAGCAGGCTAACAATCACTGAACTCATTATAACCGAGTATTTCTCCACATATGGAAAATTTCAAAGTTAGCAGTACTGTAGATGCAAAACTGTGCCTGACCCTTTTTGTATAAGGAGCAGCGGCAGGGTCATTTGCTTTTTGAGCTTCGTTAGATCCCGGATTCAAGCCTTTGTAAAAAAGACCTATTCAGATTCAGTTTCCGTATGATTCTTCAAAGATGTCAGTTGCATCTTTGAAGTTTATTCCTAAATTAAGCAGTTGAAAACTTAAGAAAGTGAAACAAAAAGACTGAGAAAATGAAGTGGATTCAAGGATCCATGAATATTTCAACTGTCATAAAAAGCTTCATATTGAGCGTACAGTAATGTGATTATTAACCTCCTGATTTTTTTTAAGTATGAATATGTTAAGCCATAGTATTTAAACAGTGAATGCAAATGCGTTAAGCAGGAGCTGAAAGAATTTGGGCTTTTAGGGGAAAGAAGGGAGCAGGAAAATAAGAAAGCAAATATTGATGCTTTGATTTTTTCCAAAGTTTCGAAGCAGCCATTCATTATTTGTAATTGATTCATTAGTAGCTGTTCTAAATTAGTGCACACTACCCCCAAAAAAGTTGTGTGATACATTTATAAAAATCTGACTTCAGAGTTAATGTAATTATTTCATAGTGAGCCTTCTTTAACATTAAAATTTACAAGCTCAATTTCTCTATATTTTTTATTTTATATAATGGCAGTAATGCTTTTTGCTAATGTTAATCTAGAAATGAACTGTTGGCATTGACTCAAAATTGCTTGTAGTTATATGCTTAGATTATGTTTTTAATTGTCTTGTTTCTTTTTCTATGAGTATGCTCTCTGGGGCAGAGACTTTTTCTCCTCTGTTTCTATAAAACCCCTAAACCATCTTTGAAAACTGTAGTAACAATAATAAGACTATGTGGTTGTTGTTTGGGGTTTTTTAATATGTTTTCAGCAATATTAATTATGTAAAATAATGAACAGTAGAAAAAATATTTTCCTTTTTTTTTTTTTTTTTTTGACATGGACAGAAAGGCAGGGAGCAACTTACCCCTGAGAGTCACCAAGGAAAGAGGAGAAGAGACCTGCTTTTCCAAGTCCTTCAGATTTTCTTGCTTCTCAGAACAATACAATTTTGAGGAGAGTAGGCATTACTCTACCTCATTTTGCTTCCTATTGAATGTCAAAGGATATTTGAATGGACTCCCTGGTTACATTTCTGTTTCCCTTTCACTATTAAAGTCTTCTTCAGTATCTCACAACCATGTTGTCACTATGGACACTCCATCCTTTTCCTTCCACTTGTAAATCTGACATAATGTCAAGTCTTGTTTTCTGGATTTGGTGGTCTAGCCACCACACCCATTTGAAGAGGATTTTTTTTTTTCCCTCCAGGGGACACTAATTTTGAGTTGAAAAGGAATGAGATGTTTGAAAATAAGAAATATTCATTCCTGTTGT
This sequence comes from Haliaeetus albicilla, assembly GCF_947461875.1. NCBI lineage: Eukaryota > Metazoa > Chordata > Aves > Accipitriformes > Accipitridae > Haliaeetus > Haliaeetus albicilla. Next base: position 43,640,773 of record NC_091485.1, read on the forward strand.
GACTTATTATCAGTGTCCAGCACTGACTAAATCTGAAAGGGTCAGCTCTTAGAGGAAAACATGATTAATAATCTCAACATTTCGATAGTGGAACTTTTAGCCCATAAAGAGAAAGAGGTACTATAAGTCTTTGCAGACTAAGAAACATCTCATCTCTGCTTACAGAAAAAAACCCAAGATGATTCAGAGGTGGGCTGAGACCTGAAGATTAGGCTGAATAGAGCCAACTCTGATTTATTGTTTATATCAGATGATGCCATTTAACCCTGTGCTGGACCCAATACAGAGCTTGATATTTTGGGGTGAGGGGGAAAAGGAGGATTGTGCTGCCCAACTATTCACTGTCTAATGTTTAATAAAGTAACAGCTTTAAATCTATGTGTATCTGTATTTCTTGTGCCTTGTGCATTTTGAACAAAATGTCTTTGTTTCCTAGTTACTCTTACAGTCTGTATTTAATGATGTGGAAATAAGACCACACAAACACATGCATTGACAGATTTCATAACTCTGACTCTTAAATAAGATACTTTCTGAGGAAAATGTTCTGACTTTTCATCTACACACATTGTTTTGATATTTAATATGCTGTAACTTAATTCTGAGACATTTAATACAACAACGCACTGTTCAAACAGGTCTTTACCAAAGCAAAATGATTATTGATGCCAATTATGATACTTTGGTTCAGTGTTTCAATAGTCATAATATGTACTACAGTCATTTTATAGCCAAAAAAATTATCAGTGATAATTGACTGTGAGTCCTAAACAGGCAGCTTATCCAAGTTCAGTTCAGACAACAAAGGTGCAGAAGAGCCAAAGTGATTTAAGTCCTCAGTTCAATGTGTCATACCCTCCCTGACATCACTTTATTTTTTAACCATCATCCAATGGACCGTATAAGATATATAGGGGTTGATGGCTTTGGCTGCTGAATTTATGAGTAGAATCTCTTGCTGAATTGTCCCATAATTGGGTTCTTAAAATAGATTTTCTAAGATAAGTGCAGTTGTAGTTGTGTATTGTAGCCAAGTTCAGAATTTTTTTCGTAAATGTGAACCAGCCATAGGAATTTATAGGGAAAAGTATAATAGCCACTGATTAATAATGATCATATAGATTAAATGTCATAATTAGACTGGCAAGAAGACTAATAGGCCAAGAAGGAAATAGAATTTTATGAAATTTCATTAATACTAGATTTAAGTCTTGTATGCCAGCATACAAGATGTTTGTAGTTAGAAATGTTGCAGGATTAATTAATTAATTTCAATCTTTTAGCAAAGAGATGAAAGACTCTGTAGTTTAATACTGCAGCTGATATTTTTGTTCAATGTATGATTAATGAGTAATTTTATTATTAGAATAACCCAGTTCTAGTTAAAATATATATGTACCTAATTCATACCTGCATTTTTGTAATGACCTAGTAATCCGTGCTTAGAGTTTAAATTTTATTTTCCTACTTATATATTGGATGCAATGTGGGTGGGGTTTTCACTTGTTTTGTTTTGGTTTGGTTTGGTTTGTTTGTCTGTTTGTTTGTTTAACTCTACAGATAATTATTTCAGAATTTGTTTTTAGGGAAAAAGATGTTGAAACATTTTACTGATTATGATTAAGTAGAGATATTGCTGAAAGCAATTCAAGTAAAATGTAGAAATAACATGCAAAAAAAAAAAAAACCACAAAGAACTGAAATGTTGCACATTTTGTCACAGATATTCAAGCAAAGCACGACAAAAATATCTACTCTTATTGTGGCAGTTACCAAAGTCCTTGAAGGACTCTGGTATACTTGAAGTATTGATGAAAAGCATTACGAGTGTATTTGGTGCCAGTAAAAAGTAACTGGTAATGCTAGTTTCTTTCACTGATTTAGTAACAGCTCATCTGCATTCAGTGTCATTTTGACGGAGTGAAACAGGAAAAAATACACCAAAGTATAACAAGAGGAGGAGCTAAGAGAACAGAGCTAGGGGGAAAAAAAGGCTTTCTGAGTGTGAAGTGGACTTGATCTCTCTCAGGGATACTCCTCTCAACCCACCTTGTGTCAAGCAACTAGCATGGGTGAAGTTCTCAAGTTCTGCAGACAAATGCATCACACTCACATCCACAAGCTCTATAGTGGCATTCAATTGGTGCACCTGTATTTGAATTTTTCCCCTCAAACTACCTGAAACAGACTAAGCAGAAGTTGGTTTGTTGGGTTCTTTTTGCTGCCCCTCCCTTCATTTATCTTTTAATGGGAGTAGAGAGAGGGAAGAGGCGGGAGGAAAGGAGGTGACAGCAGTAGGAGGGGGTTGCAGAGTCTGTAGGACTGGCAGCACAAATGTTCATTCACATACGTTAATTCCACACAAAAAAAGAGAGTATTCAACCACTTTGAATAGATCATCATAACTGCTTGTCTGGTCAGCTTTTTCCTTAGAGTTTCAAGTTATAGGGGTCGATGTGCAATCTAGGGGTCTTGTCTAGCTGCCTCTATTAAAAAGTGAGACACTCAATACCAGCTGCACTAAGCAGGGTGCCTCTATCTGTAATAGTGCCATCAACAATTCTGAAGATGTACTTTGAGTGCACACGGGATAGACAGTCTGTTGCAGCACTGAAATTTCCAGAGCTGGCCACAGCTGATTTTATGCTAAATACACTAATCTTTTACATCAGCTCTAGTCCTTTAATCAGGAAGATATTCATTCATTGTTATGCTCCTAGTTGAGGCAAATTAAGTTTGCTTTGATAGTCCTTTTTCCCCTTCTGAAATAATTAGGAAACAATCCAGAGTTTAACTCACACAGCAGTACCAAAGGGTATGTGGGGGGTAGGGTGTGTTCTGTCATTAGTTGGTTGGCTTTTTTTCATTGTTTCTCTTCTTCTCCCTCTATTTTTCCAAAAAGAAGTGTTAGTTGTATTTCATCTAGTGATTAAATACAAGAAATTCATTAATGGCTCTGCTTCTTTATCTTTTTCTTTTTTTTTCTTTTTTTCTCAGTAGGATGTGCAGGAAGGGAAGACTGGTGTTAGAAACCGCATTCCCTGTCTTGAAAGAGGGGAATTCTCTCTCTGTTTTGAAACAGGGAGGAACACAAGAAAGTGGGCAGAATCTGAAGCCCTAGGAAGCCAAGTCTAGGTGTCTGAGGATCTGGAGGCATTCCTTTTAAATCAATAGATGTTGCTTTCCTTTGTCAGCATAGTTTCCTCAACACATTTGTTATTGCTGGCCCGTATGCCCTTCTCATCTACTCACCTGAATAAATCTAAAAAGAATGGAGGAAACTAATTGCTGCTTGAAACAAAAAGTCTCACGTAAATTTACTCTTTGTGATATGTAACATAGATACAGAATACGCTGTGCCCTCCTCTTCTCACATACCTTGCATCTAGACACAATGTGCATTATTTACTTAATCATCCAGTGAAAAGCTGCCAAGGACAGTTGTAAAAAAGGGAGAAAGACAATCACAGTTTTTCCTTTCCAGACTCTCAGTCCTATTTCTGTTTGCTTTTGCTCCTCTCTCTTAAGACTGTAAGCATCAGACCCATGTTATAAAAGCTCTCAAACTTGGAAGCTGCGAAGAATGTGGAAACTAATAATGACATGGCCTTCAGTGCTTTGTTTGCAATGAACAGCCACAACAAAAGATTCCTCCAATGATCTAAGCCTGCTGGAAATACCGTGCCATTTCTTCCCTTGAGATGTGAAGCAAGAAGTGTATTGAGAGTATGTTCTTCCTCGTTAGACTAAGGTGTTTGAATCCTGGGACAATTTTAAAACATGAGAGACCGCAGCATCTCATCTAGATCCACACAAATTTGGCTTTGCCCTCCCTCCCCCACCCAGGCATACCCACTGGAGATAAGAACTAGTAGAACGACAGTGCTACAGCTAGTAGCAGCAACAAAATACTACCTGCCTCTACCTTTTTCATGTTGATCTGCAAGAACTTGGCAAGACCAAGGTTTTGTTTTTTTAAGGAATGACATCAGACTAAAACCATGATGTTTATTCTCTATGATATAAAAGTGAATTTTAAGCTTTAAAGGATCAGGAACAGGACTCAAGAATATTCTCTCCAGAGGAAAGCTTTCCATCTGATTTCGAGGTGGCATATGTCAGCAAACCGGTCAGCCCCACTGCTAGTCCACAGTGTGTGTTAGGAGGAAAGCCAAGGTTTGGATTAATATTCTTGGCTCTTTGTTTGTTCCCTTCTGCCAGGGTTCACAGAGAACTAGGGGAAGCAGAACATAGGTTGCAGTAGCTTTGAAACTTGCTCAAATGCTTTCTCATGCCTGCCTGCTATGTTTTCTCTTTGTTTTGCTTAAGTTCCTCTCTCTGTTCTATACAGCTGTGTGCCTTTTGAAGGATAAAGAAGAGAAAGCTTCTTGTCCTCACCATTAAGAACTTGCATAAATCTCTGTCTTCCTTTTTATCTACCTTTTATTTTTACTGGTTAGCTCTCTAACACTTTTGCTCTGCTACATTTGTCTGCTTTGATATTCTATTTCCTTGTTTGTCTTCCTCAAACTACTGCCCTGTTTTCTTCTTTATCATTCACAAGATTAGAACATCCTACCTGAAACTAGCCTGTCTGAAAGTGGCATATGTTTTACTGGCTCCTGCAAATGTTTGCCCTGTCTATCGGGTTTTGCTGTTTTATTACCTGGTCTCTGGCTCTATTCTTCTCCAAATTAGGGTCTGAACTAATAAACAAGTGTCTGTGCAATGCTGAGTGGCCAAATGGGTGAATCTGAATGTAGGACTAGAGCCTTCACTGGAGTCCTCCTTAGCCACAAGGCTTATATGGTAGGTGCTACAAAATAAATAAAGACAGACAGAAAGAAAAAAACCCCCACCAAACCAAAAAAGAGCAGCAGCTTAAAAAGTGGCCTGCCTTATGTACTGCTTGGAAAGCTACAGGAAATTCTCCCTTTTCATGCTTTTATTTTGCACTGTTGTTGATTATTTTATCTTCCTCTTTGACACAAGGTATCACATAGTAAAAAAGATATTTTAAAATATTACTGCCCTCCCCCCCCAATAATACCACATAAATAATATGGGAATAACTTTACTGTTTACATCTTAAATATCAGAGTTCCGATTAAAAGTATTATGCAGCTCCTTTCAGATCACCTCCCTGTGAGAGAAGGATCCGATAGCAGACTGGGCTACTATTACCCATCAGGTAGTACGGGAACTTTGATGCTGTTCCAGACTTCTTAACCATAACCATAATTTGTATTTGTTAGTCCATTCATAAAAAAAAAAAAAAAAAAAGTTTTGTGAAGTAACCATTTATTTTTACAGAAAGGAAAAGGTTTTGCCAAGAAATACCTTGTTTGAAGATAGTATTGCACTCAAGGGGACATCCCAGATCAAACCGTGAATGTAAAATTTTAGTCTGACTCTGTGGCCACTCTGAAGCTGATCACAGGTCTTCCTGAGAAATCTATCCACAATGTATATTTAAGATAAGATATGAAGTCTGAGTGTTATTAATAATACAAAATTAGTAAAAACTGTGGGGATGATTTTTTTCCTTCTTTCCTACAATCAGCAGGGTCATGGTAGCAGTGCTCTTTCTTTTTGCCTGGAGCAACTTATACAGTATATTCAGCTAATGTTTCTTGAAACCATGTAATAAAGTGAACTTTGTGTTGTTGCAGGTGAGTATAATTTTTTTGTTAAACACAGAAATTTTAAAATCCTCATTCCCTGCGCTGCAGGTTAGGAATGTCAGGTATCCTGTATATACTCTCGATTGAGGCAGACTTTTGAGACAAATATTTATTTTATTTATTTATGCATTTTTCAAGATAAATTAGAGTTTCTTCATTGACTGTCATTGAACACCAAGGCCCCCTGTGCTCCTCCTCCTCTCCAGGGTTAGACTGGATTGCTTTGTATTGAAGTATCTTATCTGAGTTCAAGTTTTTCCTGCCCTGAGAAATACAGAAAGTTTGTTACAAGGCTCTATACTTTTACATGTTATTTCACATTATAGCATGGTTTTGGTTTTTTATGGAGCTAGAGCATGAGTTTTCCAGAAGCCTAAGTTAATGAAAAAAGTCCTATCATTAAACATTGCATTTTGCTGGGAGTACATGGCTGCTGTCCTCACAAGGCTACACTGCCTGCCTATTGATTTTTCTTGTCAAATTTAAGGTATGTTTTGACCTATAAAAACAAAAATGGCATGTGACTTTCACAATAGCTGCAGGCATTTGAGGGACTTGAACTGATATCTTGTAAATCTGAGAGGGAGAACTGGCAGCAGAGTTTCCCTGAAGGTGCCTTCAGCTGTGAACTTATTAAAACCATCTTTGTAGACCTTCAGGGTACTCTGTAAGGCATTTCTATTTCTTTATGCTTTTGGAAGAGAGGGAGGAGCTTGAAAGGACTGACACTGTTTTAGAGAGGCAGCTTTTAATAGAAAATTTGTCCAAATAATTTCAGGCAAGTTCTTTTGTAAATACATATCAAAATCAAAATTAGGCATCCTATAATGGTATCTCAGTACTTAAAAACCCATTTTAGAAATAACTGTGTACTCTTTGTCTTGATGGTATGTTACTGTGTGCAGGGAGAGAAAAAAAAGAAAGAAGGAAAATATTCCCCATTTCTCAAGACTGATAAAACTTAACTGCTCTGGGTTGTGGGAATTTAGAGTGGGCTTGGCAGGCCATGGATTTGCTGACTTCTCTAGAGTGCTGTGTATTGACCCATGTACTACCAAGTGCAGAACTGACTTTCTGAAGATGCTTCTCTATCAAAAATAGAAGGCAAAGTGTATTTCTTGACATTGCTACTTGTTTAAGCAATGTAAAGAGATATATTGGGGAAGAAAGAAACAGAAGCAGCAGAACAACTTCATCTGTTAGGTTTTTTTTCTTTAACAGAAAGGCAAATTTCCAAGAAAGAGTATCATAAAGTCACTGTTCATTTTGCAGAGAGATTGTTTAAGGAGAGGAAGGGGGAGGAATGCGCATGTGGTTATGTATGGGTAGATGGATGGTAATGTGAACAAGTGGGAGAAGTATAGATATCAAATATGAAAGAGAAGTAGTGGATGAAATACAAGGAAGAAAAGGCAAGAAAACAAGGAGGGAAAGGACTGTTCAATATATCAAAGGAAGGTTTTTGTGGTAGGACATATGTGGAAGAAAAATGAGATAAAGCTGAGAAGAAAGTGAAAATAAAACAATTGCTGTTATCCAATGAGTTAGATTGTTGATGAATTTAATTTAATGTTGTTAGAGAAGTGCTTCTCTTAAAAACATTGCACAATAACACAACAGACAGTTACAATTGTTTCCTTCTTATTTTTTGGGGGGGTGTGTTTGAGTCTTTTGGGGTCCGGTGGCACTGGCCATAGTAGAAAGTAATATGGCAGTGCTGACTTTTTCACAGACATTATTATGTGTAGTCCCTGGTCTAGCTGGTGTGAGGTAAATCAAAACAAAACCTATCAGTCATTTTACACAGGCCAAGACCTTCCTTGGGGATATACAAATTATTGGGAATTATTTGGCCTTCTCTATTTTCACCAATAGGTGGCAATATTAATTTTTCCATTGGTCTCCGTAATGTTCTGTTATTCTAAATTTTAAATAATCATCTCTGAGTTCATTATAACATTTACTTTTGTTTGTCCTACTGCAAGTGTATTGAATGATAGGAAGTGGAAATATATTTGTAAGTTTCCAGATCATTTAATCTTGTTTTAAAGAAGTTAAAATAAAAGGGCAAGGGACATGAGAACTTCTACCAGATCACCAGAAGCCTATCCACAATGCTTTTGTAGCCCAGCACCTCCTTTTTCTTTTCCAGTCCAATTCATATTTGTTGTCTTTATGGCAGTGTTTACTTTAATATTGTGTCTGGTTTTCCTTTTTGTGTTTTCCAATTAATTTTCCTTTCCAGCTGCTTAATTAGAAATTGGAGATTGTATGTGTAACGTGAAAGATCTAAATTCCTGCTTTACAGTTTTTTAATGCTGCTCTTGTTTATATGTGCTCTGTATTCTTAATCAACTTATTTGTTGTTCAGTATGAGTTTTTCTTAGCATGTTACCATCTTAAGGATTTGAGTTTTCCTGAGGCCATTGTCAATACTTGGTAGTGTTTTTCCTTGAGTTTTAGTCAATTGCCAACACTCAACTTTCTAGAGCAATGTTGATATGGATATAAGACATGACAGAGGTACTGTAGGTGCATCTTCATTTTCAGACTGAATTTATTTCTGTCCTATGTTTTATCAAGGTCTCTCTCCACACCCATTAAATTTCTTTCACTCACTCAGAAGTTAGAAATCAGTATTTTTACATGCAGAGGGCCAACAATCTTGTCATTCTTTTTAGCCAAAACTAACACAGAGTTAATTGGAAGTTTTATCTCAGTAAAGACTAAAGGATTTGGCTTGTGATAAAGATGGTACATGAAAATGTAATTTCTTAAATAGAAGAGGACTCCATCTGAAACAATACAATAGCATTTTTCAGTATAATGAAGTACTTGAAAGTGATATATTGTAGTGGGTTTTGTAGCATTGTCATATCCTTGGACTGATGTATGGTAGCAGTTAAAATGATTGTCAAAACAGGAAATGTACAGTACCAGAAAGTATCTAGACAAAATATGCACAGAGTTTTTATGATTGTTTAGCTTGGCTTTGTTTACGAGCTCTTTTTGATTAGGCAGTTTTCTTTGTGTCTCTTGAAATTCTCTACAGCAGTTCTCATGGATTTGTAGCAGCTCACAATGAAAAGTGTTATGCAAACCTCAGTAATATCAGCACTTTCTTTCACTTCCAGCCTGAAAGTCATGCCAAGTTCATCAAATCTCAGCTCAGTTGAAATCCATGATGAACCTAGTGTATGCAGGGAATGAACCATGGAAAAGGTAGTGAGTAGCACCCTATTTACATTGAAACTGGTCAGAAAGCTTACCCCATCAAAAATAAAATTAAAAAAAAAAATATGGTACATGAAAACTTCTACCAGCAGAAATGACAGCTTTTATAAGTAGAGATGGCACACAGAGATTCAACTGCTGCTTAGTTCAGATACTTCACTATCTGTGAGATGTTTCTGCTGGAAGAATGGAATTTTGTAGCTCTTTCTCTCCTGTCTCCAAGAATCAGCCTTGAAAGTTATTTCTCCACTGCAGTATCACTTATATCTGGTATGAACAGAGCTGTTGTGAAGCACTCCCAGTACAGTTTCTCTGAGATACAAGGTACTGCTGTGAATTAGCCGTGACTGAATAGTAGCTCTTTAACGGCCACCATTGCAGCTGAATCAACAAGCAATAAGCCAGCAAAATTAAAGCTATTTCATCTCTGATCCTATGAGTAGTTTTGTTTTTGCCACCCATGATGATGCCAGTAAAATACAGACACATGAAACTGAATGTCAAAGCCTCTAGCTGTAACTTTTTAATTAGTACTTCAGTTACTGTTTAATTAGTATTTGACCACAATGTCCACAGTGTTTCTGAGGTTAGCTGAAGGGCTCTCACTGGTCTTTTAACTTCATTTTTTAAGCCAGAGCTTCTCTCAGAAGGTGGTGAGGTGCCTTAAATTCAAGCTGACGACTTATTGTATGTTATAGCTCAGTCCAAATCAGTCCTAAAGGCTGGATAGAAAGAGGACTGTAAAGTAACTGCCTCATAGTGAAAATGAACTGTACATCATTTGGGGCAGATTAAAGACAAAAGTGTTCCAAACCCACCACATCTCTGTGCAGTGAAGTCACAAATCAAGACAGGATCAAGAATGACCTATGAAGAACATCTTATGGATTTCCTAAATAACTGAAATATAAAGGAATCCTGGCGTCACACTGAAGAAATGACTAGGCCATTCTTCTGTCTCCAACAGAGCTGTAGGTGTTTAGGAATATGAGACACAGAGTGTATGTGAAGTTGCCCTTCCCTTGGAAATTCTTCCTAACCAGCAGTGCTTCCCTGACCAAAAAAACACCCATTAAGTGCATCAGCTCCAACAGGTCAAAACATCCACAGCTGCATGATTACCCTATATATACACAAAATATTACTTGATGTTCTCAAAAAGAAATTTTTTTACTGTCAACAGCTGGATGCTGAGCTGAGGATTTGGTGTTCAAGATCTTGCTTGTCCTTCACTTCTTACTATGTGAGCATCAATATTAACTTCCCAGAATCAGAATAAGAATGGGACTTTCCTGCAACTGAAATGCAGGCTAAGACTTTGTCAAACCTGAGAGAAGTTGAACACAGAGTCTTGGGCTTTCCATGGTCCCATTAGGGACCTACACACAGGGCTTGTTTTCCTCTTCCCGGGACACTCAGAGGAAGAGCTGATACCCACTTGCATGTCATTCCAGGTCTTCCAGTTTAAAAACTTTCTGGGCAGCTATGCAGATGGTCTAACTGAATTGTCTCCAAAATGACAATGTCTGTCTTTAACCCCCTGCCACCCCCACCAGCTTGGGAGTATTCCAGCACAGCCCAGGACACAAGGACAACCCTCCACCCCACTCAGTTCAGAAGTGGGACTGGTGGCCTTCTCCTCCACTCTAATTTTACAGCTGTGACAAGCTGAAATCTCCGTGATTCCCCTTGGTGCCATTAAATTGGGGCCCAGCTTTGTCGAAGCTCAAAGACATCTCTTCAAATCCATTAAAAGAAAATCAAATAAAGGGAATAATGGAAACTTTTAAAATAATTTCTAATACCTTAAGCCGTGTGTCAGCTACATTCCTAGACTTTTTGAAAGAAACGTATGTCAGGCTTTTATGAAATCAGTGGTCTCTGAATTTGGCCCTTAGTGTTTTAGACAATAAACTTTTCCTAAAAATGACGAATCACCAGCAGATGTTTTCTATTACCATAGTGTAGCTTTGTTATAATTCACTAGAATTGGTTTGATTTTTGCCATTTTCAACAGCTTTTTTAGTGTGTTTATAAAGCTAATAAAAATATTTATCAGGGAGAAAATGTTACTATGCCACATCTCTATTGAAAAATTAGTCAGAAGAGTAGGGCATATAGCCTTCTTGAAAAATTATGACAAATATAATTTTTATATAAATAAAGCAGTTTCAAACCCACAGCTTCTTGAAATAACAACTTCTAGCATAATTAAATGTTAAAACAGAATGGAAATCTGGCATTGAAAGGAAGAGGGTAATGTTTCATCTGCAAAGAATGCTGCTTTGAAACTTTGGATTCAGCTGCACATTTAAGCTTGATTCAGTTACAGAAGTTGTAAAAGGTAAAATGTAAGAGATTGGACATTGGGTTAACTCCTCAGCTTCACTAATTTTTAAACTTTTCAGCTTCTACACATAGAAATGGTGACACTAAGCCACTTTTTTTTTTCTTTATTTTTTCCTGGTGGTGGACTGACTGGAAGCTGAAATGATCTGTGCAACTTAGACCAACCTTAGCATGAAAGAAGAGAGTCTTAAACTCACCAAAGGACAAGCACTTTCCAGGCTGTTGTTCCAAAGGCATTTGATGCCATCGTTAGGAAGTTTTTCTATATTGTCAATATGTATTTTCCAAATCTTAATAACATCTCATTACTTATATTTAAACTACAGAACCACTGTCATTATACTAATGGTGCTATACTCCTTCCTTATTGGTGTTTACTCCCTTCAAATATGTGTAGACTGTTGTTTTTCCCTTTTAGTCATTGTGACAGCTGGGCAAATACCTCAGAAAATTTTTGCAAGTATTTGTGGAGTTCTGAAACTGAGCTCCGTATCCTACTTTTTCAAGCCACAGTGAACTTCGTCTTCTTCATTTAGAAGAAAAGAACTGCTTTTTAAATAACATTTTCTTCCATATATGTTAAAGTTATCTGTATTTTCTCCGGTCCTGTGTGTAACATTAACACATTACTGTGCTTGTTTTTTACCTTAGGGACTTAACTTTCTGTGTAATCTTTACTTCCTCCCTTTTCTGAGGTTAAAAAACCTCAGACTTCTGAGAATCTTTCAGTGTATACAAATGCCCCCACTTGAATCAATTGGCAAGGCTGTTGAGGCCCATTTATAGAAATTTTTAGTCCTTCAAATAACTAGTCAATGCATACCTGAAAGCAACGTATACAGTTGCAACATTTCTGCTCAGAGCTGTGCATTTCTGTGTGTAGGCATGTTTCTTTCCTATAAATGAAATCATGAAGTCATGGCACACTGAGTGTGATTACCCGAAACCTGCTAAGCAGTTTTTATTTCTGCAGCTATCAGTGATATGATGTGATATGATTAACTTGACTGTAAAGTAGTACCTGATTATGAATTTTTACAGTTCAGAATGGGATGTTAAATTATATAAACAGGCTCCAGGCTTTTTTCTTTTTTGCTTTTTTTTTTTTTAATATTTGGTTTGCATGCCTACATGGGGTGAATACGAAGCCCCAGGTGAGATGACTTAATGCAATTCACAAACTAGTGACAAGGCTCTGCATGCCAAGAAATGCTTTGTATTTTATATTAAACAAAATTAAATAAATAAAGTGTGTTTGTATGTGTGTGTGTACCTAAAGTGGGGATAGTGCAGCATGCCTCCAGCTCTATTGTATTATGTTTAGTTTATTTGCTTTGTGAGGACTCAACATTCCCATCATTTTTTGTATTTTCTTGATTCTAGAACACTACCTATTTCCACCCTAAAGCAAAATCTAGCTACAGTCCAATAGTTTCAGCTCTGAAATGTATTGTGTCATGCTCAACAGTGAGGATCACATCAAGTGCCACTCTCCACAGTGAAGAGAGCAGTAAAACACAGAGCTCCTGGGGCTTATCTTTTTCTCCCAAAAAATATTGAATTTCTATCTGTGGCCCACAGCCCTCACTTTCAAATCCTACTGATGCCTCTGGCAGGAAGATCTGGTAGGAGGAATATAGTCTAAGCAGAGGCTTAGCACAAAACATGTTCCTCTTTGGCAGGCCACCATCATTTCTAGGGGGGGAGGAGAATTAAAGGTTCCTAAACTGTTCTTAAAAGTTGAAGGATTGTCTGGCTCAGTCAAATTGACACCAGAACACTAGGAGATTTTCTGTTCTTTTTTTTTCTGGGTTTTTTTTTTTTTTTTTCACTGTAAGTAGATCAATGTACTGGAAAATATTTGCAGTCTTTATACTCCTAATGACACTGTATTGCTGTTAGGGCATTGTATCAGCATTGTTTTGTCATAAATGATGGAGCGATAGTAGCAAGATATAGATTTCTAGCTTTCACAACTTGGCACTTGGTATTATGTTAATTGCTTTAGATGAAGTATTTCTGTGTCATGTTTAGATTACATCTTTGTGGAATATTTTTGAAAGTAAAATGTGTTTGTATTTCTAACTGTTTAGACACACACTCTCATTTTACCATTTTAATCCACTCTCTGTTCCCTCAGGAATACTCTACAACCCAAGTCACTGATGAAACTTTTTACTCATACACTAGTGGTGTGTGCAATGACTTTAAGATGCTTGCCCAAGCTACCTCAGCTTCTGCTGGCAACCAGGAGGAGTGGTGCACATGCTCAGCTGATTTCTAGTAGCCAGAACAGCTGTTTGAACCTGTTCAGCTTTAGTCATTACTTAAAACAGCTCTATGAGCACTCTGTACTGCACCAGGAATGAAAATATGCCAGTGCCTCCAGCAATGCAGAAACATAAATATGCTTCCAGTCCATTTTATTATATTTTTATCAGGAATGCTGCCGTTAGGCCAGTAAATCTGTGCCTCTTTGCCTTACCTGGTAGCAAAGTCAGATTTCACTCCACTGCATTTATATACACATGGCATCAGTATTTTCAATTTATTTTAAAATAGTTTTTTGGATCATGTATCAATTTTTATTAATGCAGTTATTATTTAAAATAAATAGGGAAGTGCATAATAGAATAGTTTTATTACCAGAAGTGAAGTTTCCTTTTTAGAAGAATGATACTTTATGATACTTTAATTTCAAATGTTGTGTGTTACCCAACGCTTCATATTTTTTCATTTGACATTTCATTTGGTTTTAAAGAGCTTCGTAAGACCGATACCATATTACAATGCATATCTCTGATGAAGCTCTCTGAGTGCAAAAAGCGTCTGAATCTGATACTTTCAGGCCAAAAGGCTTTTTTTTTTCTCCTGGCCTAGGGACAATCCCAGTAAGTGACAATCATCTTCAGAGCAAAGGCACTCAGGACAGAAAGTTCCCTGAGAATGTAATGCCTACATGTCTACATCTTATCCAAAAGTCTCCTTCGTTAATGTGTCACAAAACAGTGGCATGGTTGATAGTAGTGGGTCTTCTGATATTATGTCTAAATATTTTTGTAATTCTGTTTTGAAAGACTGTGTCTGTGTACATGCACTTTCAGCTTTTTCCAGTCCAAAACTGGTCCTCTATAAAGCCAAACCCCACCCCTCTTGATGGAATGGGTTAATTAACAAGGAGCTCTACCAATTAGGTAATCTCAGCTGTCCAAAAAAGGTTGCCTTCTCCTGAGTTTCTTAGCACAAGTCTGCTTAGTTTTTACCTGAACTTGCCCCTCGCAATCTGCCGTTTTTACCTTCTCCAAACTGGGTGAGGAGGTGTGTATCCATGGTGGTGGGGAGAGGAGAGAAGACAGCCTTCGCAAATCACCGACACCTGCTTAGCCCTTCAGCAGATGTGTAGCAACCTGCGGACCCTGCCAAATACTTCAGGCCAATACCATGCCTTTAAGTGCTGAGGTAAGGGTGGCTGCTCAGAGTGATGGGGAAAGAGCACCCTTTTGGGACTGTCTGTACTTTCTTTCTGGTTTGGGTTTTGATTTTATTCTATTTTTTTTTCCATAGAGGAGTATGTGGTGGGGGAAGAGTTTCAGTCATACAAACCATGTGGCTTTGAATACAGACATCTAGAATCTGTCACCTTTTCGCATGTTAAGCAATGTCTCACTTTGAAAACAGCCCCACAGAAATTATTATAGAATAAGTTTCTAATCAAAGGGGGCAAGGATTTCAGAAATCAACTAGGAACAAGAGAAAATGAAATCATCTGCTCAAATTTATGAGTGTATATGACAAGTCATCATGCTCCCTCTCTGGATTTGAGATCTGATCTGAGTATCATAGCACTGGAACCTGTTTCTGGTTTGTTTTATTTTGAACATATTTTACGTACTCTGTCTTCCATCTATGTGAATTGAATTTTTTCTTTAGCTCTTCTTTCAGTCATATTGTATTTTTACAGGAGAAGATTTTTCTCTGCAGTAAGTCAGTTGTTTCCATATAGATTACTATAATTTGGGGTTATCTTTATTCATGTTAATGATCGCATTGTTCCACAGAGGTTGTAGTTCTGTGTTCTTAAGCTCAATGAAGAAAGCTAAAAAAAAAAAAAAAAAAAAAAAAGAAAATCTCTGTAGTATTGATGCTATTTCTGGTTTTGTTTAAAAGTTAAAGGGATTTACATGGAAAAGGGAAGGAAGGGTATGTCATAACTTCTGGACTAAGTGAAAGGTTTTGTTTGTATAAATCACATACTGTATTCATCATGCTCAAGACAAATGATAAACATTACATTTCACCATTCCCATAAAAATTAGGAATCTGCATCAATAACACTAATTCTACAGTGGACCGGTTCCTTTTATTTTTCCTTCCTCCTTTCCTGGCATCTTTACGTAGCAGGACTCATGGCATTATTAGTTGCCATTGCTGCTTTCCCACCCTAGGACTGCTGTCTAACTTGAGTAGTTTGCTCTGAAAAAGCTTGGCCTTTCATTCCTGAGGTCCATTGCTTTTATTCCTTTTCTGCTTTTTCTGTTTTCATTTCCTGATGATGTTGTCATCGTCAGTGGAGTTATGATGAACAAGTTTGGTACTATTTATAGATCCTGGGCT
This sequence comes from Haliaeetus albicilla, assembly GCF_947461875.1. NCBI lineage: Eukaryota > Metazoa > Chordata > Aves > Accipitriformes > Accipitridae > Haliaeetus > Haliaeetus albicilla. Next base: position 43,656,654 of record NC_091485.1, read on the forward strand.
TGTAGCCAGCTATTTTCATGCCTTCAGTGCTATTTAAATCTATTGTTCATTTTTGATTGCAGAGCAGCTTCCTCTCATTTTGCACCTAGAGCTGTGAAGTTTCTGAGTCTAGGAACAACAAAATGGTGTTTTTAGTCTCTTTAACAACCCAATAAAATGGAAAGAGTGTAAGTTTTTGTTTCTTTGTCTTTGTTGTGGTCTATATGCTATCACTTATTATTAGTTATTAAAGTGGAGCTTGTGCTTCCATTGAAGATAGGATATGGCATTTTAAAAGTTTGATTCAAAGGGTTCATTTAGAAGATCCTTCCTCTTTTATTTGATAAACTGCTATGAACATTTGTAATAACAATATACTGTTTAAAAACTCTTGACAAATAGGGATAAATATTCAGCATGCTACAGGGACGAGTGCTCCTGAGATTGCTGTATTGTTAATACAAAGAGAATACTTATTTTTTTGTGCACTATACTGAAATATATCCCATTAGATTAAGGGTATGGCTCCTGCTCTTGTTCCCATAGGATCTTAGAGTTCTCCTTTTGTGTCTCTTCACTATTTATCTGATTATGGATCTCTAAAATAGAAAAAAATAGAACATTTCACAGTATCTTCTCCTTAAATTAAGTCCTTCAGAATACAATGAGGATATCTTGCAAGGCTACTGCTGATATAATAAAGCTGTTTAGTTACCTTGAACTGGTGCACCAACACTCTAAATCTAATAAGTCAGATACAAAAAAAGTTTAATGTTATGTTTGTGACTTAAACTGATAATAAAAAAGAGATTTGAAATTCAGAGTGATGCGCTGCCTTTAAGTTAGTCTGTTGTGAATGCACGATATGTTCTTAGGCACAGAAGCGTAAGTAGAGACAAAAGCATATCATATTGCTGGCAAGTTCCTTCCACAGCCTTCTGAAGCTTAGACTTTATTTATGCAGGTGTAATCTGTGTTTCTGGCTTTGCAACTTCAAGTGAAAGATAATCTTGGGCCTTGCATCACAAACTCCCTGATTCGCAAGTACGCTTAGGTAGCTGCAGCGGTAAATACTGTAATGCTTAAGACAAGCTGAAGTTTTGCCAGCCCCCAGTGACACTGCTGTTTGTTTACCAGAACAAAGTGAGATTGCCATTTTAGAATGGGACTTCTTTGTCACAAACTTAGTGCCATTCCAAAGTGCTAACTGGAATTCCTTATTACTCTAGAGAGGAAATTTAGTCAAAAATTACGCAGCTTGTTGATTTTGTAGTTAAGTGTTAATACAATAAATTGCATAAACTACTGAATATACACATTTTGAATTATTTGTCTAATTTCTAAAGGATGGCAAAGTTATTCTGATGTTAATAAAAATAAAAGTCTTTCTGCAACTGTTGTCCCTTCTTTACATCTGAAATAAAGCACAGTCCACACTGTGAGAAAATCTAAGGATTCCCTTTTATTTAGAAAGTGATTGGAATGAAGGCTACTCGAGGGTAAGGTCTTTTGTAAGTTAGGAAACAGCATGAAAATGTTGCCCAGCCATCTCTGAGGAAGCTGACCTGGAATGGAGAGCAGACATTTGCAAATGACATAAAAAGAGCAGAGGATTTTATGGAGAGCAGAAGGAGAAAAGAAAACTGAACAAGAGAATTCTCCAAAGATTCATGTTGGTAGCTGAAGAAGGATTAAGCACTAGATGTTGAGGATGTTAAGACTACCTTGACTTTCGTACATGAGTTCTAGGTTTTACTCTCCTAGAAACTTCCTGTCTGAGAGTTTTGAGTACAAGTCTCAGGAACACAGATTAATGTTAAGGTGAAATATAGGTATTGATACAATGGAAGCAAGGAAAAATATGTGGGGTACACTCCAGCAGCAAGGAAATGCATCTAAATTTTGTAGGAAATAGGACCTGAGGTCTCCAGAGAGTCAAGATATTATGTATGTTTCTGATAAATCCACAGTGCTCAACTTCTGCAGGCGCTAAAGGACAGGTTGCCTCTCGCAATGGGAACCTGATTCACTGACTGTTGCTCTTGTCTCTCTGAAAGGCAGCAGGCAAATGAGGCACAGACATGTGAGAGACAAGTTTCAGAAACTGTCATAAACCACCTGGAAACTTTTTTTTAGCTAATAAAATTATCCTGGGCATGCAAGAAATGATTATTGCATACCTTCAGAAAACTGCAGCCTTCTCAATACCTAAATCTATTTGCAGATATCTATTACAGATAAAGTGTCTGGGGGCCTATGTCCCCTTATGACTCTGGTTTCTTAGGCGTGGTCTAATGTTTTACTCAGACTTCAACATGAAATAAAAGAACCACAGCTGCTGTCATTCAAAAGCATTTGATGGAGTGCAAAACCTCACCTTCTAAGCAACCAATAATCAGGTTTCAGGTACAAGAAATGGGTGACATAAGTTCTAGGTCCTCTTCAGCTTGAGAAGACATAAACCATCATCTCTTACCTTCTTCAAGTGACAGCATAATAACAAAATAACCTTGAATAGGACAGTTTTTCCGTCATTCATTTGAAAAGGAGTCATTTGTGAATAAGAGAAGAAAATTAATGTGGGACTCCTGGGCCCTGGAAGGGCAAACTCCAGAGCAAATGCTGTTGCTCTTGTAGTTAATAGGACACTGTTTCTTGGGAGACGCCATACTTCCTAGGACTGTTTATATGTTTTCCATGAAACAGCTGCCAGAAACAATATATTGTTGTCACCTTCACATTTCCCTCCACCTGTGTTTCAAAAGAAAAAGCCAATCATCCATTCATGAAGGCAAAATGTGGACAGTGACACCTGGTAGAAGGCTTAAGGTTAGACACCTAGCCAGAAGGGCTAAATCCATGGGTGAACTGGGGTTTCAGATTCAGCTCTCCTCAATGTTTTCTATTATTTTAGCATGGGCCTGCTCTGGTTATTTTGAATCCCAATCCTAATTCAGTGCATAATTCTCTCTGGAGACTATAGAGAGATTTTCAGGTGGCTAGAATTGGGGACCAGACACCTAAAAATTTATACATTTATAAAACCAACAGTACTTGCGTACAGGGTATCTGCACAAATCAAAGGGTGAAACCAATATTGTTTCGGTGAGTACACAGCTTATAGCTTAGTGTTTCAGTGAGGCAATACTCGATACATAGTTATTTTGAGTTCCATAAAACCTACCCAAATATAGTTCTGTATTTTAGCTGACAGTCAAAGATGGAAAATGGCAAAAGGCAGATCTGAAGTCTGGGGCTGAACTGACAAATCTGAACTGATAATGGTGTTTACGAAAGGAAGGACTACTTTTTAATATTGAGAATGGGGATTTGGGGACACTAGTGGATTCTGTTTCAGACTTGACCACAAACTTACTGTGACTTTCCTTAGATCACTTTGTGTTTGTGTGCTGTGGAAAAGAAAATCTCAAAAGAGCCGTAGACCTAGAGAAATTTTATACAGGGATCCACTTTTTATCCCGTAACTCTTGTGCTTGGGAGAAAAATGTCTATAAGACTCTTGAGTACTTTTACACTATAGTTCCCACCGGTTCTAGCAGCAGTTCATCAAAACCAGTGAAACTCCCAGCAAAGGGAGTTTCTTTGAAATTTCCTTAAACAGACCTAGAATTGTTTGGCTTTGTTTCTGTGTACACAAATACAAAAATAGGTGTAAACTGTCTGCCTCATTAGTACAGTGCATCTTTTGAACCATAATTAATTAATCTTGGAAAGGATGTTTGCAATGCTCTGATGGAAAGAGAAATGTGTTATTATTATGAATAATTAATTTTCGATGGTTGTGTGGGATTTCATGCCATGAGAGTCTCATTGATTTTAATGGAAGTCACATGGCTAAACCCACTCACTGTTGTAAGTCTGTGGTGTTTTGGGATTATAAAGAGAGATCAAAGAATCTCCATGTCAGCTGTGGTAAATTACATGTCCTACTCTGAAAAAGTGGGGGCAAAAGTGAAATACCCATTTAAAACAACCAGGTCATACTTGTCTGGCAAGCTGTTGATACAATCTGTGTTACCCTAGTAAAAACCTGGACCAATCAGAAGATTACAATAAAATTTTGATGGAAGGGGCTATTTTAATAGACATACTAACAAAATTATTTTCTGGCAAGTTGTAGTAAAGAAATACTTGAAATTGGATTGGTTTGTAATGTCAATAGCGTATTGAAGTCTTGGCAGGTTCTGAAGTACCATGGCCATATATTTTGTAAATGGCTCCTTATTTTGAAGGCTGATAAGGGAGAGATTGCCTCTCTTCCAAGGGGGGAGTGGAAAATATGATGGACTCAACTGAGTGGGGAGTACAAGTCAGAAGTTCTGATGCAACAAAAAGCACTGTCATTGGTAGGAGAGGAAGTCTTGAGGAGCTATCATCCAGCTACCAGGCAAAGGTGTGTTCTGAATGGGCAGAAGTGGAACAGGACATAGGACACGCTCACAGCATGTCCAGCACTGGTGGAGGGCACTGGAAATAACATTTGAGATGCCCTGTAACTTTTCTTACCCACTCTAGCACAGTTGCTGATTTGCCCCTTCACTCTGGTTGAGACATTTCTACTCACTGTAATGAGGCACAAGCTAGATTACTCTCACTGGTCTCCAGATCCTGATTGCCTATCCAGCACTTGACTCTGTTTCAGCCAGTACCACACAGTACTTTTACTCAGTAGCAATCATCTGGTAACACTGACTTCCTCAGAACTCATCTTACACTGATACACTAATCACAAAACCCTGTAATACTGCCACAACTTTCCTCAAGCTGCTCCGACTCCATCAATGGCTTTATCTATCAATGATTACTTCCTTACCAGTCCTTCTTCTGCAGCATGTCGTCCATATAAGACCCTTAACTTTCCTTTTGGATTAATGTGCCAGTGCTGTAAATGTTATGGAAATTGTAGAAATTAACCTCTACTGCATTAAAAATCTTGTCTTTAAAGAGAAATTATTTATTTCCTTTTGCACAAACTCTAAGGTAATCTAGGGAACTAAAGTCTAGACCCTCCATCAGCAGAACACAAGTGGAACTGTAGGTAGTGATGTTTTAAACTGTTTCAGGTTGGGTTGCAACAGGGATAATCACGTTTTGCACTTTTGTCCTAGGTTCTGAAATCCCAGCTCCTTTCCTGCCATGTCACTGGAAGAAAACATGTCTTTACTCCATGTGCATTATATAGAGTGACAGGGGTGAAAAATAAAAAAATCATCTTTCATCTCCAGTTTCTGTCCATCTTCAAAATGGAGGTGAGCCATTATTTTTGCCCTCACTGCTGTTGCTATTGTTCATCTTCTCAAAGCTGAATGGGACCAGATCTACAAACACAAATATATTGGGAGGGAGGTTCCATTTGAGATACATCTCATACCGCTGAACAGAGTAGGAAATTCATGGTGAGCAGCAGTTGTCGTAAGAATCACAGTAAACGTGCAAGTTAAAGATTCTGAACAAGATTTGGCTTAATTCCGCTTAAACTTAAAGGTGCAAGACACAGAACGCAAATGCTGAAACTCTGAGAGCTGCCTTTTGCCAACGTGTGATTGCGGAGGACGGAGGGGAGATGCTCAATGTTAGTCGCCTGTTGCAACCCGAGACAGGTGAACAGCAAGTGGTGGAGTTACTCCTACTTCTGCCCCCTCAGCCCTGTTGAATGCCAGCTGTGAGGAAAATGAAGATTAATTTGGAGTAAAAATTCCAGCTTTCTATTGATGTTTGCCTAAAACCATGGCACCTGTAATGGCCTGAAGTACAGTGAATGTAAATTGCCTTCATAACAGAGGTTAGCTTAATGAACCTTTTTGAAGTATTGCATATTTTTGTATTATAAAACTGCCACTCTGTATGTGACCAGACATAGAATTGGAGACAGTAAAGCAAACCACTTCCATGAATAAATGCTTTGAAATTGGCCGTCTTGCACAGGTGGATTAAATATTTGACATAGCTGGATACACCTGCTGGAAAAATCAGGCTTTCCTGCTGAGTGTTTTAACAACGAGGGGATTGACTAGGTGGACTAAAGCACTTTCTATATTCTTAAATTTCTATATGGGCTTGTAATGTACATCTAGGCAAAATACCACTTAAAATACTAATCCAATAGATATTTAGTAGATCTAGTCCAGTGCTGAAGGGATAATATAACAAAGAATGTCATTGACAGTACCAGTGTTTTTCTTCTTTATATTTTCAAATATATATCTATGACATAATGCATTTCTTGCACTGCACCTGTTTATTAAAATATCCAGAAGGGGATATTTTTAAAATATAAATTAGGAACTTTTTAACCAAAATTAATATTTATATCCCTTCTTTGTGATGTTATTTAAGTGGTTTATAATTTACAGGTATTGGGACTATTTTACACATTGATCTCTTTTGGAAAGTTGGCAGAAAATCTAACTTTGTGTATTCAAATAAAGTAAAGAATAGTAACTAAACCTTTTTAAAAACAAACAGTTTTTAATGGGTTTGAAATTTATCTTAGCTTTTCTTCTCTGCTTTGTGATATTATGCTAAAATATCTTTTTTTTTTCCTTTTCTATAATAAACTTTAGCTATCTTTTAAATTAGTTGTACTAGTGGCTTTGATCTGAAACTTTGGAACTATTTCCATGTGTTTGACAACCTTTATATCCATCCACTTGAATTTTCTATTTAATTTCCTAAACTTCATGTGGTGTCACTGTCTATATTTCCTTATTCTTGAGTATATTTTAGCTTCACACATTGTTTTATAAGAAAAGCAGACTGCTATAACACCAGGATGCTAGTCTTTTCTTCCCCTTCCAAACTTGATATTATTTTTGATATTGACTATCTTGAAAAAATGTAGCACAAATTACAATCTGAATTCCACCCTTTGGAGTACATAAAGCAAATAAAATGCTTGTTTCACAAGTGTTTTGTATCATATAAATTAAAAAGTGATTCAAATACATGAACTCATAAGTCTTTGAATTTTATGACCTCTGAGTCATCCTAAATACAATTTGATTGCCTTAGGGTACTTTGAGCTGTTGTAAAATACAGGTTGCTTTCATGAAGAGAAAGGAATCATAGAAATGTGTGAGAATTTAGTTTTAATGCAATTTAAAATGTAACCTTGCCAATTGCAATATATATGTTTGTCATTTCTGCTTTTGACTTGTACTAAACAGCACTTTGATTATTACACAGGTAAAATATTCAGTGTTATGTTATGGCTACTGCAAGCATTGATTAAACTCTCCAGTGTTCATGAAGGCTGACAGGGATTCAAAGGAGGAAATGTAAAACTTGAAGGTACAGCAGTATAGTGACATTTCACTCTATAAAGCTGCCAATATTTTAATCCTGCACGTAAATCATTTTCATCAGTTCAATTCCATATCTTAATTTGTGTAGCAAACAAAGTATTGGATTGCGTTATGTTTAATAATTAAGAATGTGATATCAATTTCCATATATTTTAAGTTCCTGAACAAGAAATAGAGTTAACATTTTTAGCTTCAATTTGTTTGCTTTACAAAATAGGAATGATTAAGGATTAAGTCTAATTTTCATGCTGTGATCAACCAAAGTTTCATTATTTGCTTTTATAGAACCTTTAGTTTCCCTGCTTAAGTGATGCCTTCATCAATGATCATGTTGTATTCATTTAGAGTGATGATTGATATGGTAATAGATACAGTGTGATTGAAAGCAACCTTTGTCAATAGGAAGGCCAAATACTCAAACAGTGTATTGGTCTGAGTTTGCTCATTATTGGAGATCTTTCATAGTCATATTGACTTGCTGTCCAAATGTTGTTACTTACCTGATGCTTTCATTGTTTAAATGGTATAGACATTGGTATTGAACACGACTTTTCCCAATATTTGTCCTAAAATACACACATGGCTCAATTATCCACTGAAAATGCTTAAGGTCTATTTTCAAGGTATTAAAATGGTATTTGGGGAATATAAAATAAAATTTTGTGGTAGAGAAAGCCAGGGTCCTATAGTGGTGATGTTAATGCAATGTGCAACGTGTGACTATGTATTTCTTGATTTTAGAAAATGTCAGGAAGTTTGCTTTTTCTGAAATGCTTTCTTCACAGCTGCAGAAGTCCAGAGAATCACCCCTCTTGTGAAAAGAGCATTCCAGGGTCACAGAAAATATTACTGTTCCCTTACGTGTGGATTTTGCTATTCAGGAGCTTTCCTATTCTTCTTGGAGAAACTTCTGGACTCATTCTAGCCCTAATCATCTATCAGACATGCCTACAAAGTGTTGCCTTGATTTTGATATTAAGGCATTTCAGGAGTATCAGGAAAATGCAGTCCTCTTCAGACTCACTGTACTTTCAAATTTGTCAAAAGACCTGCCACCGCTAACCTCTTGAGCAAAAACGTAGGGGTACAATATAAACCAAGAAAGAATTTGTTATGCAAAGGCAGAATGCCCTCGTGGGACTTTGGAGTTGGATTATGTGTTATGACTTTCCATGCACCCCAAATAGCAGCCAAGAACTAAGACCTCTCTGGTAGGACACAGAACAGAGTTAAATCATGAGTTAGGCACGAGGTGGTTTAGATGTGATGGGTGTAATTACAGACAGTGTAATTACTCCACTGAAACAATACTATGACTCCATCCTTCCTGTCTTGTCCATATCTTTCACAAGATATCTTCCATATCTTCCCAAAACTCAAAACTTTCTTTCACTAAATCCTTTGCATGGCTGAAAAGGTCCTCAACAACCCCCTTCCCACCCCCACCCCCCAGTCCCCTCTAATTTACTCCCTAAAGTGGCTAGTTCTATTGCAGATCTTTCCAGGTTCGTTCTGGCTTTTGAAAAAACACTCAAAAATGAGATGACAACGTAAAAGAATTAACCTTTGGTACATGAAAGATAGGGAAATGGAGAAAAAGCAGAAGAGCTTTTCTATTTTATCTTGTGATTATATTTTCCCTAAATAAAGACACTTGACTGGAAATTTCATTCATAATTTAAAATTTATGAACTACCACAAGTGATTGTGAGTAGCACTGAATCAAGCTTTGCTTACATAGTTTTCAGTGAAATATGTAGTAAACATTTACCGTTTTCTGAAGTGTCCTGTGATAGTTCCTTCAGAAAAAATGTAATGAAAGACTAGTGTGCAAGATTTGCAAGCTAAGGATACTGACATAGCAGATGCACTTTTAAAAACTACTCTTAAAGATTAAGAGCTAGACAGATTTCCTTCCAAAGCCTGAGAAGGTACCTAATCTAGTCATGGTAGTGTCTATATTTGTTTATTGTGATTTGATCAGCACTGTTTTCCTTTTAAATCACCTATTACTCAAAGTACCATCAAGCTATGACTTTTTTGACGTTTTCCAGTATCAACTGTGTTCCTTGCTCAATTTATTTGCTTTGTATCTGTCTGTACATAGTTCCTGAACTTGTGGCACTAACCATCATCATACCACAGCTACCTTAGAAGACTGCCAATACTACACGTGCAACTATCCTTTGAGCAATTCTACCTGTCTGTATTAAGGTGTGATAATGGGTGGTGGAGAATATTTTGGAAAAGGGTCTTTCTCTTGTGTAAGTGTCATAATGCTATTCCTAGATCTGTGGAAATACATGCAGGTCTGGTAAATGCCCAAGATAAAGTTTCTTTCATTCATTCATTTCTGAACCGAGCAACCTCTTCAAATTGAATGTAGACTCTAGAAGGAAATACATAAGTCCTTGTTAGGCTGGATACAAAGATAAATGGTTTATTTCAGAGTACAGAGATGTGTTGAGCAATGTCACTCCTAATTTTTTTTTTAAAGGTAAATAATGTAAAAAGTTATGTTTACTTCTTTGCATTTTTACTTCACTTTCGGTAATGTTCCGTTAATTAAAAATAAATAAGAAAATTCAGACCTGCAGATATTTATTAAAAATCTCAGGAGAGAAGCCTTCCAGCTTCCTACAGCATTTAATTTATAGGAATTGAATGCTGTGCTGTACTCAGCATATTTATTAAAGAAATATATACTCCCTTCCAGAAAAGAGCAGTGTATATAAGTTTAGGTATTTGAAGAGGTTTTGCCCTCCCTTCCTTATAATACTAATGAGGAAACACTTCTGTTTAAACAGGAAAACGAAGTCAACAAATTATCAGTGTCACTGTATTCCTTTCTACAGATCTCTTGCCTTGCCGGTTTATATTCCATTGAAGAGGAGACTTTGTGTTGCCCACATTCTAACGTCAGTTATACAAAC